>NC_142349.1:63868949-64056449 GCF_059441175.1 Urocampus carinirostris | reverse complement strand
AAGGCGCACCTAAAAGCCTTTATTTTTTTCAAAAGCTGTCCATGCGCCTTATAATACAGTGCGCCTTATTTATGGATCAACATTAAGTCGCAAAGTCTTCCAACTAACTTGCAGCCGCCGACTCGATTTTCCCCCGAAGGCCAAGTAGTCCGCGGTGTATGCTGGGATTTATTTACCGGCGTTTCATTGGCTAACCAATGTGTCAATCATCATTTGAATCGATCACTTTTGGCTAAAGTTATTCGGAGGTCAAGGGGCGGATCCTTTTTATCATTTACAGGCTGGCATAGGCTTAAACGGCAAAACAAAGCCTGTAATTAGCCAAAAAAGATGTGTCAATCATCAGTTGAATCGATCACTATTGGCTAAAGTTATTCGGAGGTCAAGGGGCGGATCCTTTTTATCATTTACAGGCTGCCATAGGCTTAAACAGCAAAACAAAGCCTGCAATTGGCCAAAAAAGATGAATGCGTATAGCACGTGGTTGACGGCATACAGAAAGCATTTTTTACTATTCTGTATTTGTAAATATTTTATTCTCCTGGATTTACTACACTCACGGATATAAGAGGACCATGTCTGCACATTATTGTGAACACAACGACTTCGGTGAGCTACTCCGACTATATATTATCCCTGTATCTTGTTTCAGACTGAACGCGATGTGTCAGTGATAAGCGGTGCAGATAATGGATGGAATGGAGTGTCTATTTTTAAATTAAACTCAATTCCAAGTGTTTATTGTCATATGCACAGTAAAGTTACGAGCGAAAAAGAAAATAGAAACTAAGGAATGGTTGGAATTTCTTGAATCCCAAGACTTTAACCTTCCGAATGATGGAACGATGCATTTGAGTGACATCGTACGGACACCGCATCCGCACGTGTTCTCGACACGTATTTGCGTCTTTACAAGCTTTGGGAATGTTACGGGGGTAATAAGTTTGACTGAACTATCTGACTGCTTTGTCGACGTTCCCATTGTAGCGCCTTATAATCCGGTGCGTCTTATGTATGTCAAAAGTAGGACCAAAAACTATTTTTTTCGGGGTGCGCCCTATAACCCGGTGCGCCTTATAGTGCGGAAAATACGGTAATTTACAAAAGGATACGACAAAATATTTGCACAAAAACAGCTTGAAAATACAATGTAATAATACATTGGTTTCAGTGGATGTTGTCTCAGTGGCTAGCTGCTGCCGACTGATAATCAGGATTTATTTTCCTTTTATTTGTGATAAAACAAAGAAATCAAATGTATTGGAAAAACAGTATTTTCCCAATTATCCACGAACTATTATACAAAAACTCATATCTGTGGGTTATTGGTTACTTGGGCTCATTTTCCTCACATTTTATGGTACTTCGGTGTAGTGGCAGTTCTGCACTAAATTTCTCCCTGGGCGAGACCCCTTTGAAACACCACCTCGCCCAGCCCCTATTCCCCACCAAAAAACCTGCCAAGAGACATATTTAACACCGATAAAAAAATGGTAGATATATTTGTCAATAGTACAAATACTTAAATTTAAAAAATCTAAATACGCTCTATATATGAAAATGGCAATTGTTTATCAAAAAATGCAATATGGTATATACAGAAAAATGCCAAATATAAAGAAATGCTTAAATAATAAAACAAATACACTATATCTGGAGTTTTTAACGTGGTGTCCCCTAAGACGGCTGAGTCGCCCGCGGACCTCTTCTAAAAATACCTAACCAGTGCTGGGTCATTGTGATTTTCTAATAAAATGATTTCTTACTGAAAAAACTGCGGTCAATCATGGATAATTCATCACATCCACTACACAGCATTATATCCAGACAGAAGAGCAGCTTCAGCGACAGACTGCTGTCACTGTCTTGTACCACGGACAGACTGAAGAGATCTTTTCTTCCTCATGCCATGAGGCTCTTTAACTCCACCCGGCGGAGTAAAGGCCCACATTAAACCACACCCCCTACATTGCATATTACCGTATTTTATTGCAATGTGTATTCTGTGTAGCACTATTTAGATACTCTACATAACACGGTACAGTGGGTATTAGCACGTCACCTTGATTATTTGTATATTGTATTCTTTTTGCTTTATTATTGTATTGTTCTCAGCGCAGGGATGCTGCTGGAAATGTGAATTTCCCTGCGGGGATGAATAAAGTATCTATCTATCTATCTATCTATCTATCTCTATCTCTCTATCTCTATCTCTATCTATCTAGTGGCGGACTGAGACTATTTAGCCCTTCTTCCAATACATAACCTGGTAAAATCATAATACTAACACGATACGTTTTTATTTTTGAAATGCCTGTCAAACAGGGTGCCTAATTAGTACCAAAAAGCAGCCCTCAGCTTGAATAAGGTTGGCGACTATATACATAAAAATGGCACATATTTATCAAAAGATGTGGAGAGAACAATAATATCAAATACCAAATAGACTTATATTCTCAAACAGCAAATCACACACATTTGAAAACATCCTAAAGAAAATGTAGTTGTATCATGAAATAAAACACAAACTGAAACCTGATCTTTTTGGTTTTCCTTGATGGAAAATCATCGATAATATAATCAAAGACAATCTACTCCCACATTTCATGATTAATGCTGATGACAGCAAGGCCAATGAGCGGTTCCTGATACATGGTTGACCAGATATGACTATCAACTTCAGTTTTGAAAAGCTACACTCTGCTTGAGCCACCGTGACTGGCAGAGTGAGTGCAATGCTGAGGGCAGTCCAAAATTGGGGTAGATCTCAGATAATACTTTATTATCAATGAAGGTGATCAGTTTAAGGAGGCTCAAGGTCGTCAATTACGACAGGTTGGAAAGGCTAAACCAATTCACCGGAGTGACCTGGCTAGCATCTTATTTTCAAGTCGGTCTGTATTTTTATTCATCAGATTATTCATATTTTTGGGGTATGAGTAATTTAGTGACTTCCAACCTAGACCCTTATATGCACATAGTCAAGCCAAGTCAAGTCATGTTTATTTGTATAGCCCTTAATCACAAAGTGTCTCAAAGGGCTGCACAGACCACAGATTATTGCAAACTAGAGACTACGATTACACCATCACCTGATCTAAAACCTACATGAGGGCAAATAATACACAGATATTATCAACATAAAATATAGGTTATTCATATGCTAAAGAATAGAAGTGTGTTTTAAGCTTAGATTTAAACATAAGTTTCCTCTATCAGTATTGACCGATGCCCAGTATCAATACCTGTGATGTCTTTGATATACAAAATGTAAGAACAAAGATCTTTGTTTGTTTTGCCGGTGGATTTAACAAATCCAAATACAGTGGAACCTCGGTTTTCGAACGCCTCTCAGTTCGGACAAATCCGTGTTCGACCAAAAATTTTGAGAAATTCTTGCTTCGCTGTTCGGTCAAAAAATCGGAGTTCGAACGCCGGTACGCTAGGGTGCGATGCTGAGCGGCGTACGGGTGTTTTAGCCCCTAATTATGCCTCCGAAGAAGGTCGGTGCACGCAGGACAGGTGAAAAAAAAAAACAAGTTGTTCGTCCAACTATTGCCTTTAAGAAAGACATAATAGCTAAATATGAAAGAGGCGTACGAATTTCCGATCTTGCTAGTGAATACAGCATGGCTAAATCTACTATCAGTACGATAGTAAAGAATAAGGAGGCTGTGAAATCGAGTGATGCGGCTAAGGAAGTTAGCGCTATAAGCAAGCAACTGCCGCAAGTTTTGGAAGAGGTTGAAAAACTTTTGATGATTTTTCTCTCCCCACCGTCCACCACAAAGGTAAGAAATCCTATTCATAATCCTTTTTTTTTAAATTTTTTTACACGTTCATGTTAGTTCCGTACGAAAGATTACGCTAACGCGAACAAACGATTAGCCTGGGTTAGCTTCATGTTTACGTTCTTGCTAAACATTCAGGCTGTTGGAACGGATCAAAACGATTTTACATTACTTTTAATGGGAAAAACGATTTTCCATGATCGACCAAATCGGTTTTCGAACAGGGTTCTGGAACGGATTATGGTCGAGAACCGAGGTTCCACTGTACCGCCACTATCAGTCATTCTTCTGGCTATTTGGTGACCAGCTGCATCATACTCCATCCTATTATTTATTTTGAATGCATCATATTGCAACATATCTTAAAATGCACATTCATATTTAGAAGAATTGCAAGTTTATTGTTCGGTCTGTTTAGCAGTCAAGTGCTAACCTGTTCTGGAATGCGTCCCAGGAGACTTAACAATACAGCACTGCAGCCATTCACAATGCACATCTGGAATACTCTTTGCTCGCCGGGTCTTATTGCAAAGCCGTAAATCTCGGCTTTAAAGGAGCTAGCAAAAAAATCCATTATACAGTTAATAAATGTGCCTGTAATATGAGTGAATGTATGGCAGTGTTTTTGCTGGCACGGGCGTTTACACGGCACGGGTGAATCCTGCAGGGTGCCGGTCAGAACCCGTCAGACCAGCTAAGGATACAATGAAGGACTCATTTATCCTTGTAAAAAGTTCCCTCTTTTGTTTAGTCAGGCCTTAGCTTGTTGTCATTCTTGTTCAAACACTTGGTTGCCTACATCTACATTACATAAGGTTACATTTTCTGCTACTCTCACACTTTAAAGGGACAGTATGTATTATATGCGCCTCTTAGTGGTAAAGACAAACATTCATATAAAAGAAAACAATGTTGATCTGAATCATTAGCAAAAACACATAAACTATCATAGAAATGTGCATTTTTTAAAATACTCGTAGGTGGGGAAATGTGTACTTGTTTGATATAAAATGAGGATTTTATTTCTACGTACGTAGCGTAACATTCCTCACTTTTCGACTTTTTTGTTTTTCATCTTTCTTTTTTAAATTTCATGAAATGAAATGATCTGCATTTATATAGTGCTTTTCAAGTCAATGACTTCCCAAAGCGCTTTACAGTGTGCTTCACATTTCCCAACAGCGGCCTTGTATTGCAGCCATGTAAGGCGCTAACCTGCTATTGGGGGTATTAGGGGTTCAGTGTCTTACCCAAGGACACTTCGACATGTAACACGGACAAGCCGGGATTCGAACTGGGATCCCTTGATCCCAAGACGAGCGCTCTACCTCCCTGAGCTACTGCCTGCCCCTCTCTCTTTTTTTATGTTGTTTTTTTCCTTTTTCTCTCAGTTTTGTTTTTCCCTCCATTTTCCCTTTTTTGTCTTTTCAAGTCATGTTTATTTGTATAGCCCTTAATCCGTCTCCTCTTTTTTTTCCATTTTTCTCTTCTGTTTTTTTCCCGTTACCTTCTTTTTCTGTTTTTTCCCCTTTATTTAGATTCCCTTTTTTCTCTTTCCTTCACGAAAGGCCAGGCAAAACGATAAGAAGAAAAAAAACTGCTTTTGAGTCACTTTGAGTCTCCTTAGTTTTTATTCTCCCTTGTGCTTTTTTGCACTCATTTTTGATTTCCTTACACAATACAGTGACATTCAGTGGTCAAATATCACACACTGTCCCTTTAAGAGGACAATTGGAGCAATAGATCCATAGAAAGAAATCATTACAGTAACATGACGCAAATAGGGAACCGTATAAATGTACCTTACAATACCAATAATCTGTTGAAATCACTGCCTTGACACACTTTTATTTCTAAAGTTTTTCCCAAACCTAATGACGTGACTCATACCTGACGTCAGCATCAGCCTTCTACATGTTCGGAAACTAAAAATTATATATCTTATACAGTGCCTGTTCCAGCTTTTAACCGCAACTCATGCAGTGCTAATTATAATGCGGATGACGTTGCTGATGCAGTTACTAACATTAGTACTTTAGTTGCTAACACTAGCGCTCAAGCAAGGTAAAAGTAAAAGCTGACACGCCTGCTCTTATTAGCGCTCTTATCACTAAAATTACTGTAAATTCCGAACTATAAGCTGCTACTTTTTTCCCAAACCTTCAACCCTGCGGCTTATTCAGTGATGCGGCCAATTTATGTAATTTTTCTAACAGCCGCCAGCGGCGCTCGAGTACAAAAGGTAAGATTTGGACCGGTGGAATATATGCGCCGAGGAAGACCGCAACTTCTTAGCTTGTGCACAAATTAAATTAGCGTAGACATATCCTCATCATGCAAATTGCAAAAAAAAAGGCGCATGACGTAGCTTTCAAGCTAAAAGCAAACAAGCAGTCTGATAAAGAAGGAAACAGAGCTATTGCACGTAAACTTCACTTTGCGAGCGTGTTGCTAGCGTGTTTTTGAACAAGGGAACGTGGGACGATGTCTATGTTACAAAGTCTCTTTCCCATACCGGGGAAGACGACTTTGACAACGTCAGTTATGAGGAGGAAGATGAGGACGGTATACCGCGGTTTCTGCAAATATGGTATGTTTCTTTAACAGACTCGATTACTTTGTTGCGAGCGTGTTGCTAGTAGCGTTTTGCTACCCTTCACAGGCACGGTTTGGGATGAAAGTTATATCCTCCCCACCCTTACCTTTGGAAATATAGACGTTTTTTCCTTGGATTAGTTTCAACGGGTACCTGGACTCTGTAGGTCTGCATCAAATTTTAAGTACCGGTATCATTTTCTGTTCATTTCGCCGGCTGTGGTTTTTGGACTGTGTACTTTATATTCAGTCACAATCGCGGGACTCAAAGCCGGGTTTGGGCTAATTTTGTGATTGTGTTACATGTTTTAATGCGGGCGCATGCGGCTTATATACCGGTGCGGCTTGTGTAAGTACAAAATCGGTTTTCCTCTTAAAATGTGGTGGGTGCGGCTTATAATCAGGTGCGCTCTATAGTCCGGAATTTACGGTAGTCTTCTAGTCACAAATGTTAGCATCTGTTACATGGGTGCTAGCCATTAGTGCTACAATGCTTAATGCCTTTTTTTCCCTTATCTGCAAAATATTGCCTCATTGAGATATCTCTCATATTGTGGGATTTGTGTCTTGTTTAATGATGGGGTATAATCATTCTGCTATTGAGCTAGTATTTTGTAGAGCAGGGGTGTCAAAGTCAAACGGATGAAAGGGCCAAATAAAAGAAAATTAAGCTACATGCCGACAGCCGGGCTGATGGAATGTTGAATTTTAAAAAAAATGAAGCATATAGTTTAGTAAACCTAATTGAACCTACTGAAAACTTAACAAAAATATAAGATGCGTAAAACAAAAAATCTTTAAGCTCCGTCCCTTATTCAAAAACATTCTTTAATTTTCAACAGGCAGAAGAGACAAATTCCCTTGATATAAAAATCCCCATTACATGAACATGAAATAGAAAAAGCTGGTATTAGTCAGGCACCCTCAGTAGTTTAAATCGTCTAAATTACTTCATAGGATAAAATGTAGCAATAGCAATTTACTTAACAATAATAAAAGAAATTTTCATTCATTCCCAATGCAGATGGATGGCCTGAATGTTTGCTCTGTAATGTGAAAAGTAATGCGAAAAGAACTTTCACAAGAAAGCATGCAAGATTTGCGTACCCAATGGGAAGTGAGAGAAAAACGACTTCTTTGAGAAATTAGCTGAGTTTAAAAGTAGAGTTAAGAAGTTGATTGCATCAACTACACGACTGCAGCGAAATAGTTAAGCATGGAAAATCGTTCACAGATGGTGACTTCATGAATGTGTCAATAATCGAGATCTCAGAACACCTATTTGCAGACTTCAAGATCAAAAGTAAAATAATGCAACAATTTAAGGCATGCCTCGCTTCACTGAGACAGTGAAGGAGGCCGTTAAAATGGCAAACAACACCAACGAACAACAAAAAAAGAAGATTCAGTGCCAAAAAACTCAATTGCCTGTGATGGATTTTTTTTTTTTCGGCATTTGTTTAGTTACAATGAATCAGCTCGGTGGCCTTGTGGGTAGTGCGCCCGCCCCGAGACTGGGAGGTTGCTGGTTCAAGCCTCGGCCGAGTCATACCTAAGACTTAGAACATTGGTACTTTTTGCCTCCTTGCTTGGTGCTCGGCATTAGGGGTTGGAATCAGGGGGTTTGGTCACCTAATGACTCCCAACACATCAGTTGGGTTGAGCGAGGGGGCTGGGAATCCCCTCCTCTGTATCAATCTCCAAGAAAGAGTCAGAAATGACTCTAGCCACCTCCCACTAGGGGGATATGGCTCCGGTATGTAAGTACCGTAAATTCCGGACTATAAGCCGCTACATTTTTCCCAAACTTTCAACCCTGCGGCTTATTCAGTGATGCGGCCAATTTATGTAATTTTTCTAACGGCCGCCAGCGGCGCTCGAGTACAAAAGGTAAGATTTAGACTGCAACCTCTTATCTTGTCCACAAGTTAAATTAGCGTAGACATATCCTCATCATGCAAATTGCAAAAAGAAAGGCACATGACGCAACTTTCAAGCTAAACGCAATCGAGCAGTCCGATATAGAAGGAAACAGAGCTACCGCACTTAAACTTTACTTTGCGAGCGTGATGCTAGCGTAATCTTCAACAAGGGAGCGTGGGAAGAGTCTATAAGAAGGTCTCTTTCTCATACTGTAGGAAGACGACTTTGATGATGTCAGTTATAAGGAGGATGATAAGAACGTTTCACCGTGCTTATTACAATTACGGTATGTTTTTTTAACAGAGCTGTGTACTGTGTTGCGAGCGTGTTGCTAGTAGCGTTTTGCTACCCGTCACAGGCACGGTTTAGGATCAACGTTATAATATTATTTTTAAAGCTTTGAAAACTCTCTCGGTGTACCGTCTTTCTTGGTAAATATGTGTAACCATGTATAATATCTATTTGCAACTGTATTTATTTTAGAAACTTAATATGTTTTGTACGAGCAAATGAGAAAGAAGGGGCGGGGCAAACGCGGGCTGACGGAAAGTGGAGTAAAGGTGAGACGTGTTTGTGGACGCGGTCGACAATAGTGGATATATATTTTTCCCACCCTTACCTTTGGAAATATACACTTTTTTCCTTGGATTACTTTCAACGGGCACCCGGACTCTGCAGGTCTGCATTAAATCTTAAGCACCGGTATCATTTTCCGTTCATTTTTCCGGCTGTGATTTTTGGACTTTATCGGGTGTGGGTTAATTTCGTGTTTGAATTGCCTTTTTTCAATGTGGGCGCATGCGGCTATTATACAGGTGCGGCTTGTGTATGGACAAAATCGGTTTTCCCCCCAAAATGTGGTGGGTGCGGCTTATAATCAGGTGCGGTCTATAGTCCGGAATTTACGGTATGTACAATGAATCATACTTTAATTCAATAACATTGTAATGAAGATAAACTTGAGGTGGTATCCTAGTCACCTGGTGCATCGTTATCCAGGGGATGCGCTGCATCTAACTTAGTAATTTTGATTGTAAGCTAACATAGCTAATTATGATTCCAATATGGTTCTTTCAACATTTTGGGCTGTGTATTCCTGTGATAGGTTCTAATGGATTTATTTCTCTACCATTTTCTCAAAAATAACTTTTTTAGCCTTGTATCCAATATATATTTCGTCCCCCCAGTTGGAAACTGTTCCCACGGCCTAGTGAACGCCATTCGTTTTCCATCTACTGCCAATACATATGCATGTCTCGTTTTCCCCCACAGGCAAGTTATTGCGCTTTGTTGTGAGGATTTGATTTCAATAGCGTTGGCTATTTTTACAAGAAATCAGGCTTTTGTGTGTGCGCGTTTGTGCATGTACGTTGGTGACTGATAGGATTCCAGGATGTCATCACTCGTGACGGTGCCCCATAGTTACCGATGTTTGTTGGTATTTTTCCCGGCAGTGTGCCAAGGCATCACCAACCGCTTAAACCTGCTGGGCTCCAAAGACGATCACTACCAGATCATGGTGAAGACCTACAGCAACTGCACCGTGGTCCTGGAGAACCTGGAGATCACGTACATGGACGAGCACCGGGACTTGTCCTTCCTCAGGGTAAAATGATATTACTTTCCGATGTAATCAAAACATGGCTGCAGTTTAAAAAGAACAATCTTCTTTCATGCGAAATGTTTATGTGAACATTTTCTTGTTGAATAATGTTTTTTTTAGATAAATAAAAACTATTACAGTAGACCCCCGGGAAACAACATCCTAGCCTTACATTTTCACTTTACGGTATTGTCAGGACCAGAAAGGAGACTTGCGTTAGGTTTTTCTCAGTTTTATTGGAAGAAAGGAAAGGGTTGCACCCACGATCCGGTGATCGTTGGACGCGGGAAGAAGGACGCTCTGAACGCGTAAGTTGGACTTCCGTGGCAAGCGATGGCGTTGTCAGAAACTGAAAAAACGGGTCGGTAGCCGGGACAGGAGAGCAAAAAACGTGGTCGGGATCAGAAACGGGTCGAAAGCCAGGTGAGGAGAGTAGACGTGGTCAGGATCAAAAAACGGGTTGAAGCCAGGAGAACAGATGAGACCAAAAACAGGTGGGAGTCAGGGTCGAAAAAGCTTGCCTAGAGTACACTGAGGTACGCAGACGGACTGACCATAGGTGACAGATAGACGTGGGTTTAAATAGTGACACGGAGCCAATCAGAGTCCAAGACAGTTGCCGCCAAAGGAGCGGGCACAGGTGCATCACATCGGTAATCATGACAGGTATTGAATAAGATATTATTTCGGCCCCTCTTTATGGCTTTTTCCCCACTTTTACATCAACAAAATAATATTTTAACATGCTTTCAAACGTATTGCATTCAACTTTTACGTGTTTATACGTGCAACAAGTTATGTCTCTAAGATGCCTGTCTGCTATTGGTCGCCGTCATATAAAATGCTGATCTGGCTATTGATTTGCATCACAGATTTTAAAAAATGTGGAAATGTTACTAGCTGAACTACCTCCCATAGTGCCTTCTTCTTTATTCGGTTCAGAATATCTTTGCATGTTGGCTATACAATACAGTTTATTTTGTATGGTATTTGCTGTGGATGCTTAGGCTTGCAAAGATGCTAAAAGGGAAGTAAAAACATGATCACCAAGAAATATATAGCTTCATCGACGTAACCAATTGCGGCAGGAACTATTGTTAAAAAATAAGGATGCTATTAAAGTAACTAAATATTTTAAGAGCATTACAATGCTTGCAAAGTGGAGTTTTGAAATCAGCTTCATTTTTAATCTGCCATTGGCTTCCCCTCCCATGCATCCACGCATCCACCCACTAACTCCACTGTACCAGTTCACATCACTTCACACCAATGATAAATACAATTTCATTTTTCCGCGACATGATTATATATGTTTAATGTTATTTAATCATATACATGTATATTACAATCATATACACATATATTATACATAAGTAGCACTTGCCTTATACTATTTTGTTATTTAAATTGTATTTTGGGGTTACCGAGGTTCAGAACGAATTAGCTAAGCGTTACGCAAGGTTTCCATCCCCCGCTATTCGGCACTGTGCGATCCTAGCCACTAATGTCGCATCCCAGGAGCTTACGGTACATCCTTCCATGTGGCTCTGCAGTTCCTTTCTCAACAAACTCTAAATGCATACTTGTTATTTCTGTTTTTCAGACGATCGAAGAAGTGGGTGGCTACGTGCTCATTGCCCTTAATACCGCCTCCAGGATCCCGCTAGACAACCTGCGCATCATTCGCGGTCACTCGCTGTATGAAGGAGGTTTTGCCCTCACCGTGCTGGCCAATTATGACAAAGTCTCAGGCCAGGGCACCAATGAGCTCCTTTTAACAAGCCTTACAGGTCTGTACCAAGATTTGCCTTTACCTCCTAGGAAATCATCCTAAAATGATGGGTTTTTTTCTCTTCCAGAAATTATCAAAGGAGGTGTAAAGTTTAGCAAGAACCAGCTCTGCAACGTGGAGACTATCCAGTGGTACGATATTATTAACGAGGATGGTAAACCCAAAATGGAGCTTCCATCTATTGCTAGCAACAACCCACTTTGTAAGTGATCCACTGAGGAAAGACATTGAGCAATATAGTTCATTATCATTTAAGGCATTGAAAAAAAGTTTTTTTTTTGGTCTTTTTTTTACAGGTAAAAAATGTGACAAAAGCTGCTTCAACGGTTCTTGCTGGGCGCCTGGGCCTCAAAACTGTCAGACTTGTAAGATAATTTCAGTAATTTCTGCTATGAAGCGAAACGGTTTCAAACAAAGAACACAGTTTGTCACAAAAGTGAATACACCCACGACATGGCTGCCTAGATTTGATCATAATGTTTAATTGAACAACACTGAAGAAACATCACTTTGACACAATGAAAGGTAGTCTGTGTAAAGCTTATACTGCAGTGTAAATGTATTTATTTATTTTAGACTCAAAATATAGCCATTACTGGCTATACCCCTGCCAACAAAAGTGAGTACACCCTAAAGTAAAAGTTCTTGAAGTTCAATTTTTTTTGGGGGGCCACCATAAATTTGCAGAATCGTTCTAATACTCCCGGCCATGGATTTCACCAGAGCCTTGTAAATTGCCACTGTAATTTTTTTCTACTCCTCCATGACAAGGTGACTGATCTGGGGGATATTAAAGATCTTGTACTTCTCCACTTTCTGCTTGGGTATTCCTCAAAGATGCTCTATTGAATTTAGATCTGCAGACATGCTTGGCCAGTTCATCCCCTTTACCCTTGGCCCCTTTAGAAAACCCTTGGTCATCTTAGAAGTGTATTTTGGGTTATTGTCATGCTGGAACCTTGCCGTGCGACCGAGTTTCTGGAGGGAGGAGATTATTCTCTAATCCAGCATTCCACAGTACATCCTTGAGTTTGTGTTTCCTTTAATGGAATGCAACTCCCCAATTCCAGTTGCGCTCATGCAGCCCCAAACCATGACATTCCCAATACCATGCTTTAGGCACGACACAAACATGTTTGTACTCTTCACCTGGTTGCCGCCGCACATGATTCGGACCATCTGAGCCAAATAACATAGTCTTTGTCTCATCAGACCAGAGGATCTTTCCAGGAAGCCACGGCCTTTGTTTTCATTCTTCTTTTCATTGTGTCAAAGTGATGTTTCTTCAGTGATGTTCCATTAAACATTGTAATGAAATCCCTGCAGAAATGTAAGGGGTGAACTGGTATTTACTTTTGTGACATACTGTATGGCTGTTGCCAGACATGAGTCTTAGTGAGGGTATATCAAATGCACGGGGGGCTCACCTATTATTGGTTGGTTGTTTGGTTCTTTTGTTTCTTCGTTTTTTTTTTAGACTGCCCACACATTACATCCAGTTTTCTTTTAGTGGGCAGAGCGGGTCCGCGGGTGAGCACTACCCCACCCTGCCCCCCTTGGTAACGGCCCTGAATCTCACCATAATTTTTTGCACTTTTTTTCTGCAGTAACCAAGCTAAACTGTGCGCAGCAGTGCTCCAAGAGGTGCCGGGGGCCCTCGCCCAGCGACTGCTGCAACGAGCACTGCGCTGCAGGATGCACGGGACCTCGCCCCACCGACTGTCTGGTAAGAACATTGTAAAGCAATTAGTTTTTAGTGCATTGCAACTTGCATTTTTTTGTTGTAATTTGATATGACAGAATATTCTGGTTACTACCTTAACATTATCACAATAAATATTCATACAAAATATCACTTTGCTGCAGTTTTACTACAGCAGTTATCAACAAGAGTTACATTCATTATAAATACTTATCCTGGTAAATCGTTCCCTGCCATTGACGGCTTCAGATATACAATATTCCCTCGACTTTTTTGCGGTTAACCTTTTCCATAACCGCCAGTATTAAGTGAAATTCAACGAAGTATAAAACATATTTATAAGCTGATTACCCTACCTGGGATATTATTATGCCGCAAAGCACTCTGGATTTGTAGTACATTGACGAATGATACATGCAAACCCTGGTTCAAGCCTCGGCTGAGTCATACCTAAGACATACAACATTGGTACCCATTGCCTCCCTGCTTGGCGCTCTTTATTTAAGGGTTGGAATTGGGGGGTTTGGTCACCTAATGACTCCCAACACAGCAGTTGGGTCTAAAAACGAGTCACGTCGATAGCTTCGCGTGACAAAATGATTTCCGGTAGATATCATGTTGATTTGATACTGGCTGAATAATAATAAGTACAAATACAAAATGCAAGTCCGCTCAAATGAAGGCCGCCCCCCCCAAAAAAAGGTGCGCCACTATTTCACGGATTTTCACTTTTCGCGGGTGGTTCTGGTGCCCATGAAACGCAAAACCGAGGGATCTCTGTATTTCAAAAACAACAACTCATCATGTTATTTCTCTATTATTACCGGATTATTTGATGTAAGAAGGTTTAAATAGACTACAACTAAAAAAATAATTTAGAAACAAAAATCACAATGACCCAGCCAATGTTCCCTGTAATTTTCCTTACGGGTCTGAGCGTTCACACAAAGTCGGTGAGCCACGCTTGAAACAACAGTGAGCAACCATAATCCCAAGTGTGGCAAGATAATTAATTATCAAACATGTCCAAAACTTGACATCAAGTTACATTTTGCTGAGTTTCCGGCAATGCAAAATTATTTTTCTCTTTTGAATGAATTGACTCATGTACTATTGCAAAGGTTGTACGGCCTACAAACGTTGTTTGTTCTTACAATTCTTTCACAAGATATCCAGCAGCTTAGAGGGAGCACTGGACCCAGCACTGGTGAGCTATTTTCAGAACAGATCCACGGGTACTACAGCTGTTCCTAGGGGGCACCATGTTGGAGACCCCTGCTCTTGCGTCAAAGCTTCGTTTCACTGTAATTGGGTCGCCTGTTGATGAGTTGATTGATTAGTAATTTTTTCAGCAATTATTCAGTCGGGAGTCTGATTCTTTAAAAACTCCCATCTCAGTTTATTAAAAGCACGATGAGCTTGTGTATTTAGCAGCAGCCTCAACAGCCCTGAGAGCGTGGAGGCCGCCGTTGAGTCGGCTCGGGAGGAATGCAATGTTTTTACTAGGTCTGTGCTGTGTTTGTGCTGCAGGCCTGTCGGGACTTCCAGGACGACGGGGTGTGCAAGGACTCCTGCCCGGGCCTCATGCTCTACGACCCCAACCAGCATCAACTTGTACCCAACCCGCACGGGAAGTACAACTTTGGCGCCACCTGCGTCAAGAGTTGCCCGCGTAAGAAAGGAAAAAAAAAACGTTTCTGTCAACACTTGTTAGAGTTAGACATTAGCTGTTTTCTTGTTTAATGATAAACTTTGGAGACAAGGGAAGAAAATGATTGAGCTCCTGTGTTAATGTCGCGTCTGTTTTTTGGCCCTTGAACTCAGATGTTTGAGTCACCTCAGCCTTGAGAGACAATGTTGTACAATTTAAAACTTTTGTTTTAAAAATGAAACTTTAATCTTTTGGAACCAAGGAATCGAATGATGTCCTAGCTATGAATCGCGGGCCATTTGCAGACAAACAACCATATTTGAGCTCTCCACCGTATAAACTATAAAACTCTTCCTACAAAACTTGCTGACTTAAAAAAAGGTTTTATACACTATACATGTTTATTTATTAAATATACAAAATCGCAGAACTTTTCACAAATATCAACGTGGGTAAAAATAAGGATTTATCATTTTTATACAATAATAGATGAACTCAATATTGAGCTTTTTGGTTGTTTTTAAAAACATATTCTATAAAATGTTTGTATTAGGCATTAAAGAAATTGCAAAGTGTTTCACTTTAACCTACCTACATATTTTGTAAGATTTTATTTCTAAAGGTGTTAAAATAATGTATGTCGCTTTTTGAGTCTGACTTTTTCCTATTTTTTTAAACAAACCTACTACTACTGAATAAAGTATCTATCTATCTATCTATCTATCTATCTATCTATCTATCTATCTATCTATCTATCTATCTATCTATCTATCTATCTATCTATCTATCTATCTATCTATCTATCTATCTATCTATCTATCTATCTATCTATCTATCTATCTATCTATCTATCTATCTATCTATCTATCTATCTATTTGTTAATTTGGTGAGTGTCTGATTTTTTTTTTTTTTAAATGTCCTTTCTTGTAACAATTTATCTGAAAATACAGTATTCATTTTATTTCCTAAATGCCAGATTTAATTAAACGATAACCATAATACAGTAATTTATATAAATAAATAAATAATTGTGTAGATGTTCTAGGGACTTTTCTAGCTTTAATTTTGAAAATCGTGAGGGTTTAAACACATTTTTTTATTGCAATCAGTAAACGAATATGCCTCTAGGTGTTGCTTGTGCTCCACCCTAAATCTTTTTATTTCTCCGACTGATTATAGATTTTCCTTCACTGATAAAAATGATATTGTTTTTACTTGAGTTCTTTTGAGTTCTGATATGAATTCAAATCCCAAGAAAATGGAATCAATGAACCAGGTTGACACACAATTTATTAACACAGAGAATCAACGGTAGAAAAAAAAGGGGGGCGCCGGAGATTATGGCGGTTTTCGACTGCTAAAAGTCAAGAAATTCAGAGGCTGGTAAAAATAATATTCAACTGTCTTTTATAGGGGGAACTGTGTTGGTAACACTATATAACTGGTAAATGGAATGCATTTCTATAGCGCTTAAAAAAATCACTGAAGAACTCAAAGCGCTTCACAATGTAATTCACAATTAGCTATACACACACACACCCACACACACATACACACACCGATAGCAGTGTCTTGCCCAAGGAGACTTTCACGTTTAGCCGGGAGGAGCCGGGAATCGAACCTGTGAGCTCTTTGGTCCCAAGACGAGCATTCTACCTCCCTAGTTACTGCCGCCCCCAACTAAGCAAAAAAATAAATAAAATAATTTTTAATAGGACTGTTTTAGCAATGAACATTAGGATTGACTCATTTGCTTCTTGGGCCACAAAATTATTAATAATATTTTTATTATGGTCACAGTTAACAACAAGTAAGACTTATTTAAAGAAGCAATGTTATGATAACAGCGCAGCTTCGCCTTAGATAAAAAGGCAGTGATTTTAGAGACCTAAGTCTCGAGCCAGTCTGTAACAGTCAACAATGTACGATCCCAAAGCAAAACTGAGCCGTGTGTTTGTGAATCATCGCAGATAACTACGTGGTGACGGACCACGGAGCGTGCGTGCGAACGTGCAGCGGCAACACTTACGAGGTGGAGGACGGCGGCATCAGGAAGTGTGCCAGGTGCGATGGACTTTGCCCCAAAGGTGAGCACCCCCAAGTTGGCACTAGGCAAATCAAAGTGGCATCATTAATATGCTAAGACAGTTATTGTTTTATTCACAACAAATAGACTGTGTGTGTGTTAGTCTGTGTGCTTGTTGAGTATGTCGTTAAAAGTTGCAACTATCAAAAGTTAATAATGAACAATTGCACAAAAAAGTTCTCTTGTGTGCTTTGGCGTAACCCCATCTTTTACTTTTTTGTTCAACTGGATTGTTTGTAGTTGTCCTGTTTATTTGTCAATTCCTGACTTACTTCAACAGCGTTATTGTCTCTTCAACAGTGGATTATTATTATTATTTAGTACTGCAAGTTAGCAGTTATCGCTATGAGAGACAGAAGGGACACAATGTTCCTTGGAGGTTTTGACTCTCTGCATGTAACAATTCTTTTTTTTTTTTTATGTCTGGTCCTTTTTGTCACATTCCGGCCCTCAATAGGCATGCTATGTGTATTATTTCTAGTTTTTCTGCCCTGGTTTCTTTCTTACATTTTTTTGAAGTGTGACCTGTCTTTTGCTCCTCTGCAAAATGATATAACTGAGTGCAGTGTGGTGTCATCTTCGATAGTTTATACTAAACTAAATTAATTCGACTTATTCTTTATTATTTTAAACTGTGCATTGTGGATGTTTTTTTGTACACTGCAAAAAATGTAACTCATTTTTAATATCAATCTCTTATTTGAGGATACTTTATCCTTTTTCCCTTGTAAAAAAAAAAAAAAAAACCTTAAAATGATTTAGTAGATTAGGGTTAGGGGTTAGGGTTAGGTTGTTGTGGAGAGATTTGGTCTCGATTTTTTCACACATATTATTTTCGACCCTGATGACAAAAAAAACCTAAAAGAAAATGCTAAATATTGCCAGAATTTTTAAGTAGAATTTTTGTAATTTTAACGGCATTTTTAAATCTGACGCTAGTAAAGTGAGGAAAATAATTATAATAAAAATAATAATACATTTTACTTCAAAGAGCCTTTCAGGACACCCAAGGTTGCTGTACACAGAATATAAAGCAAGCAATAAACACAAAATATAAACAAAGTAGAGTTTAAAAGGGGGGGGGTAGTACAAAATAACTTAACTGAAATTACCTGATATAACAAATGTGAGATATTTTACTCTCTATGAATTATTTTCTACCAGTATTTGGAAAAGTTTTGGCTTAAAATGAGCAAGGTGGTGAGGTCTTTCATTGGACCTATATATAAAACTAGAGAAACAAGATGAAAATATCCCTGGGCAGAGTGATTTGCTTGCTTAAAAGATATATTTTTGAATTAAGAAATAAGATTAAAAAGTATCTTGAAATTAGAAAATATTATTCATAAAATTAAGTTGGCAGAAATTGTTTCTAGTCAACTAAATGATTAACCCACATGAAAAATGCCATAAACCCAACTTATTAGGTGACTGTATATTTTGTGCTTGTATATAGTATTCTCACTCCCGCACAGTGCATTCCTTTGTTTTTAACATTTTCCGATTTTCAACAGTGTGTAACGGACTCGGTACAGGCCACCTGACGCACACGCTGTCCATCAACGCCACCAACATTGAGTCGTTCAGAAACTGCACAAAAATCAACGGCCACATCACTTTTATCCACACTTCCATTCATGGGTACAAATTTTAACACATTCCGCAAACACACACGGCAAATTCTAATTTTGTTCTATTTGCAGGGATGCATACACAAAAACATCAAAGCTGGACCCAGCTCAGCTGGATGTCTTCAAGACCGTTAAAGAAATTACTGGTAATATTCCTGATGGTTTTGTTAAGTTTAAACGACATTAATCTGTTCTGCTGTAGGAGGGGCGTAAGGTGAAATATTGATCCAAAACCACAGTACCCCAGTTCAATAAAATAAAATAGTGGACATGATTACTACTTATGTTTAATATATAATATATACTGTAACATCAAACATCCAGTTTGATCCCCCATCTCTGTTTGTCCCTCACCCCCCTCATCACCCCCTCTCCGGAGGAAGCAAAGTCTATTTACAACAAAGACAGTTAAAACATGTTCTTTGTTCCTTTATCTGTTTGTTCTTTATCCTCACTGTAAAATGTGGAACTGGAGTCGTCCAATTTCGTTGTCACAATATATCCCATGTTGTAACAATGACAATAAAGGCATATTCTATTCTATTCTATATGTGTGTACAATGACATAATATTATGAGTAAAACATAAAAAGCAAGAGATGACATTTTTTAATCTTTGGTGCGACGCGACTTGACCCGGTACAATGGAGTTTGTGGGTGGATGCAGAGCGAAAAGGCGAAGGAATAATCTGTAAACGAATTTGGCTTTAGGTGTTGCTTGTTTCTTTCTCTGAGGGATCTAGAATTTCCTACACTGATTAAAAAATAAATTACGTTATCACTTTGAGTTATTTGAGTTCTGATATGAATTACTGATCCCAAGAAAATGGAATCAATGAATCAGGCCGATTGAAATAGGGCACACAATTTATTAACACAGAGAATCAACAATAGAAAAAAAAGGGGCGGAGCACCAGAGAATATGGGGTTTTCGACTGCTGAAAGTCTCGAAGTTACTAGCACAAGTTTCCCGCCATACTGTTAGTTGATTTGGGCAGATTCCTTTGTACAGAAAAAAAACGCTCATTCCCAAGAAGCTGCAAACATTGAGTTAAACCTCAAGCCGTCATCTTACTTGTTGTGGAGGGATTTGGTCTCGTGCTCCGAATAGTCGCAACATATGGCACACGTGCTGAACTCAAGGATGCAGTGCAGGCCCGCACGGCTGCGCCAAGCGCCTGTCGTGCTAGACGAACAAGCCAGTCAGGCAGAAGAAAAGAGGACGAGCTATCGATCAGCTTCTCTTTTTATATGGACCAGGGTCGCTTGACCAGACTATGCCTCTTTGGGCGTGGTCTCAGATATCTGCACAGAGATCGGATGATGGTGTTTGAAGTTGCTAAACTTGTTAGAAAGCCAAAGACATGAGAAATTTGCATAATGTCCCTCCATAGACATAATTACGTATGGTGAGAACATTATTTTATCAATACATTACCTTGAATGTTTTCATTACATTCAAAACTTCCTGTCATCAGATTTCATTATGGTACATGGCATATTGGTACGTGGAGGAACTGTCCAAAAGGGGATATTTGAAACAAAGAAAGTGGAAGTCATTTTTGTCCTGGGCTTATTTGCTCTACTGAAGGAAGAGAGAAAAATGGAGCAGTGTGCGAGGGAGCTCAGTTTATAAGATATCGGCATCTTCAAGAGACCCTGACGCAAACCAATAGCAAACTAGCATCTTATATAACGTTGACCAAGAGCAGACAGACATCTTGAGGAAAATGACTCGCATAATCATACTTTCAAGCAGCGTAAATTTTCAAACTTGAAAATACCACAGCGAGATGCCAAAAATCCTCCTATTTCAAAACATAAAGTGAAAACATAAGGCAGTGATGCTGTATCCTAGGGGTCTACTGTATAAGGTCCAATAAGGGTTTTTTAATCTTTGACATGACTGGTTACAGGATACTTGTGGATTCAAACCTGGCCAAAGAGCATGAACTCCCTCAGTCCCTTTCATAATCTGGAAATCATTCGAGGACGAACCAAGCGGTAAACACGATGAATTTATATCTAAAAATATTAACATATGTTTTTTATTCAAGAGAATCATAAAAATCAATGTTTTTTCCATTCAATAGAGGAAGCCGTAGCTTGGTCGTAACCCAGCTGGACATCAGCTACCTGGGCCTGCGCTCCCTCAAAGAGATCAGTGATGGCGACGTCTTCATCAAGATGAACCAGAACCTTTGTTACACAAACCACAGCCACTGGAAGACGCTCTTCAAGTCCGCAAGCCAGACCACAACAGTCAGGGAGAATGCCGACTCTGGAAAATGTGGTAAATATGTGAAATATTTTCCAAAATGTCCCTTTTTTTGTGTGTTATCTGACGCTCATTTTACAGGACCTATGTTTAGACAGTTTACTGAATCCACATTGCTTTGGAATTTTAGCGAAAAAGCATTGAAAACTAAGCAGTAACTTAATTATTTCTACTCGTTCATTTCTATTCATTATGACTTTTGTTTTTCTCATAAACAAGTTTAAACTTAGGTTTGGAATAAGCAAAATTGTCTGTTATTGGAGAAAGTTGGAAAATCTTGCTTATTTTAAGGATTCTGTTTTTACTGGAGAAATAATTAAACAAGAAAAAAAATATACCGTTTTATAGACTATGAGTCTATCCGAATTGTAAGTCACACCGGCCAAAAAATAAACAAGGAAGAAGGAAAAAACTTGTATAAGTCACACTCGGAGTATAATTCACATTTTAGGGGGAACATTGATTTGATAAAATCCTAAACCAAAAACATACATGTCATCTTGAAGGGCAATTTAAAATAAAACTAAAATAGAGAACATAGTACAGTAACATTACACGTACGTGCTTTCTTAGACACGCTCTAATACATGAGTAACGACGTAACATATTAAGAGTTATTCAGAGTGAAACACATTAGGTAGGAGAAATGGGGTATAGGGGATTGCTGGAGAGTGACGTCATACTCGTCCTTTGCAGATTTTTATATTGATGTAGCATGAAAATGATGAAAGTAAGAAGTCCTGCTTCCAGTAGAGTCCAATTGCCAACCCAAACCCCGAGAAAAATGCAAAGGGAAACGTTTATCCGAGCGGGTCTAAGAAAACACGTATTTGAACGTGCATCATAAATGAGCTGACTGAGGGTGTAATGATGACTTAGGCCAGGGTAGGGGGACAGAGAATAACAAAGTTCCAAATTCCGTACAGGGCCTTCAAAGCAATAAAATTCAAGCTGTGGTTTTTGCATCGTTTAGATACAACTTTCCCTGCATTTCTAGCTTTTTCTCTTACTAATGTTCATGCTTATGGATGTTTTAATAACCTCTAATGTTGTTTATCAGCGTACGTTCACAATGTTCTATCCCACGAGAAGCATTAGTCGTGACTCTGAGTCCCAAGGAGCGATCCCATCAAGATAAGAAATGTGTCAACGACATGATTTTAACTTGATTAACTTATTTCCAGCTCAGAAAAATGACACATGCGATCGGAAGTGCACCGCGGACGGATGCTGGGGTCCCGGTCCGGACATGTGCTTTGCTTGTCGTGACAATAATCGAGATGGCAGTTGCGTGGATTCCTGCAACATCCTGGAAGGGTAAGGGAGGAAAATGTTTCAAGAATTCTACTCCCTTTTACAGTGCAGTGAAAAACTATTTTCCCCCTTCCTGAATTCTGTGTTTCTTTGCATTTTTATCACTCAAAAAGGTTTGAGATTATCAATTTTAATATCACACAGAGGCAACCCAAGGAAATACCAAAGTCATAAAAAAATCAAAACCTATTGGGCCCTATGTGAAAAAAGTTAATTCACAATCTTATTTTGACTAACCCTATTTTTGGAAAAGTTTAGTTCAATTCCACAAGCTACACCCAAAATTGGTTGCCACCACCTGTGTTGAATCGAGAAATCACTTAAATGGAATCTGTTAAACAAAGTGAAGTACGCTACACAATTGACATACGACGATCCAATGAATTTTCAAAGGAATTAGGAAAAAAGTGATTGAAATCTATTGGTCCAGAGAAGGTCACAAAGCCATTTCCTAGGCTGCAGGGCTCCAGTGAACCACTGTCAGAGCCAGTATCACAATTGGATAAACTAGGAACAGTGGCAAACCTTTCCAGAAGTGGTCGACCAACTAAAATTACTCCAAGAGTGTGACAATGGGTAAACCAGGAGGTTACAAAAGAACCTCAAAAAACATCCAAAGAACTGCAGGCCTTGCTGGCCTTAGTTAAAGTCAGTGTTCATAACTCCACTTTGAGAGACACTGGTCAACATGGCATCCATGCGAGAGTTCCCAGGCGAAAACCACTGTTGTCACTAAAAAACCCACTAAGAGTTGAATCATTTTGCCAAAAAGCAAAGTGATTATCCTCAAGTATTTTGGAGAACCATTCTGTGGATTCTGTGGTTACAATTTGAACTTATTGGAAGGTGTGCAGCCCGGCACTTCTAGCAAAAAAATGGCATAGCTTTTGACAAAAATAAACATGAGGCCAACAGTAAAGCATGGTGGAAGCAGTCTGATGATCCGGGGTTGCTTTGCTGCCTCCAGACCAGGACAATTTGTTCTGGTTGACGAAATAATGGATTCTGGTGTTTACCAGAACATTGTGAAGGTGAACGTCCGGCCATTAGTTGGTGTCATGAACCGGAACAGGATCAGGACCCAATTGCGTGACGTTCTCACACAAGCCTTTATTTTACGGGAAATAGGGAGTCATGCACGTTGGGCAGCCGGTCTGGCGTGGAAAGACAGGAAGCCAAAGACCGACGAGATCGACTCCAATTGCCCGAGTTGATACCGGACGGATGGGGTTGATACCGGACAAGACGGGACAAACAATATAGATAAAGAATCATCAAAAATAAACAGGAGAAACTAGACGGGAACAAAAACTGTCGAAAATAACAACAGGACAAAAACAGTGACACACACAGTCACGGCTAATTGGGCGCCATGGCCCTCAAACTCAAGCGCTCTTAGATCATTCAGCAGGACAACAATCTGAAACACACCGCAGAGTCCACCTCTGAAGAACTAAGAAAGCAGTTTGATATTAAGACATGGTTTGATGATCTAAAACCTTTGTGAGCGATAAATATGCATAAAGTACAAAAATCAGTGGCAAATACCTCTTCACGGAACTGTACACATAATGTGTAATGAGAGATTTGTTTTTTCAGAGCAAGCCAGTTTAATGTCCGACAGAATTAAGACAAACATTCCCTTGTCTATTTGTCAAACATTAAAGCTCGCTTAAATTGTAATCCTGGACAGGGAGCCGCGTGAGGCCGTGGTGAAGAAAACATGCGTGGTTTGTCACCCTGAGTGTCATCGGATGAACGGCACGGCGACCTGCAGCGCTCCAGTACGTGACACATTTATATCAAAACACGGGAGGTCTCTCATGCTAACACTCACGCTATCATGAATAACTGCAGAGAAGCAACATTGAGAGCAGTTTAATTGTGTTAAGTAATATGCGGGCTTGCAGTTCGAAATAATTATCGAAAAGAGTAACTGCCTTACTGGTTTTGACACATACATGTGAGAGTGTGTTGAAGTGAAACGCGAAGAGATTCTATTATAATCATTCTATTACCGTATTTCCGGGGACTATAAGGTTGTCACTTAATGAAACCTAGACAGTACAGTGGAACCTCGGTTTTGGAACGCCTCTCAGTTCGAACAAATCGGAGTCCGACCAAAAATTTCGAGAAATTCTTGCTTCGCTGTTCGGTCAAAAAATCGGAGTTCGAACGCCGGTAATGCGTGAGTGCGTACGCTAGGGTGCGATGCTGAGCGGCGTACGGGTGTTTTAGCCCCTTATTATGCCTCCGAAGAAAGTCAGTGCAAGCAGCAAAGTTGCTACAGGTGAAAAAAGAAAAGTAGTGCGTACAAAACTATTGCATTTAAGAAAGAAATAATAGCCAAATATGAAGGTGTGCGAGCGCCTTCTGCTGACCACCACAAAGGTAAGAAATCCTATTCATAAGATTACGATAACGCGAACTTACTATTAGCCTGGGTTAGCTTTAAGTTTACGTTAAACATTCAGGGTGCTGGAACGGAGCCCAACATTGAGGGTGTTGAAACGGAGCCACCGTTCCAATGAATCGCTCACCACTTGTTGTGGAGACCCGGGTGCTAAATGACTTGTAAACGACCTGATTTTTCTATTTTTACACGTTCGTGTTCGCGTAATCTTTCGTACGGAAGGTTACGATAACGCGGACGTATTAGCCTGGGTTAGCTTTATGTTTACGTTAAACATTCATGGTAAACATTCAGGGTGTTGGAACGGATTAAAACAATTTACATTATTTTTAATGTGAAAAATGATTTCGGTGATCGAACAAACCGGTTTTTGAACAGGGTTCTGGAACGGATTATGGTCGAAAACCGAGGTTCCACTGTACTCCGAAGCGACTTGAACAATCTTTTTTGATTTATATCAGGGGTCAGTACAGTAAATTTATTAAATTTGGATTTTTTTTATATTTATTCTTTAATATCTTCACATTTAAATCATGATTACTGTTTAGGTACACATTTAAAAAAAATATTTTGAATATTCATGGTTGTTTAGGTCAGTATTTTTCAACGTTTTTGAGCCAAGGCACATTTCTTTGGTGAAAAACAAATCCTGCAGTTCACCACCGGTAAAAGTAAAAATCCAAATGAAAAATAGCTATCACAATTGTGCACAGGCACACTAATTACCCATGCCACAGTGTGACGTTTGATTACTGCACAGCAGTTGAAAAACACTGGTTTAGGTACACGTTTTATGAATGCTCTGGGTAGTTTGGAATGCGTAAGAACCTGTAAAAATAGATGCCATTACTTCGTATGAAAAAAGTATTTCGGTACTTGAACAATTTGAGCCGGAAGGTATTATAAATGAGTACCGTGGTATTACTGTAAATCTATAACTAACTTCTTCCTCTATGGAGAAATAATCATTGTCTCATGTCCCAATAGTTATTGACATCTTCTTGTTCTCTGAAACTAGCAATGCTACTTTTTATTCTGAGAACTAATGCGATCTTCTTTGAGAATGCTAGCCGCACAGTACTAACAAGCTTAATCAGCTAATTGTAAATTGAGTTTTCTTTGCATCTAGTCTTCCTTTTACACAAATTACCAATAACTTTTGTCTTTCGGCCTGCAATAATTTTACATTTATAAACGGTTTAGGAGTAGCAAACAATTTGGCTAACTAGGCAGTAATTCTCTGATCTACAGTGAAGAAAATAAGTATTTGAACAACCTGCTATTTTGCTATTTCTCCCACTCAGAAATCATGGCGGGGTCTGACATTTTCATCGTAGGTGCATGTCCAC
Source organism: Urocampus carinirostris (assembly GCF_059441175.1). Lineage (NCBI taxonomy): Eukaryota > Metazoa > Chordata > Actinopteri > Syngnathiformes > Syngnathidae > Urocampus > Urocampus carinirostris. Next base: position 64,030,321 of record NC_142349.1, on the reverse strand, counting down.
CGTGAGAGAGATAAACTAAAAAGAAAAATCCAGAAATCACAATGCATGATTTGTTTAACAATTTATTTGTGTGATATAGCTGCAAATAAGTATTTGAGCACCTGAGAAAATGAACGGTAATAATTGGTACAGTAGCCTTTGTTTGCTAGTACAGAGGTCAAATGTTTCCTGTAGTCTTTCACCAGGTTTGCACACTCTGCAGGAAGGATCTTGGCCCACTCCTTCACACAGATCTTCACTAGATCAGTCAGGTTTCTGGGCTGTTGCTCAGAAACACAGAGTTTGAGCGCCCTCCAAAGATTTTTGATTGGGTTTAGGTCTGGAGAATGGTCGGGCCATGCTAGAACCTTGATATGCTTCTTGCAGAGCCACTCATTGGTTTTCCTGGCTGTGTGCTTTGGGTTGTTGTTGTGTTTGAAGACCCAGCCACGACCAATCTTCAATGCTCTGACTGAGGGAAGGAGGTTGTCCCCCAAAGTTTCATAATACACGGCCCCAGTCATCCTCTCTTTAATGTAGTGCACTCGTCCTGTCTCATGAGCAGAAAAAAACCCCAAAGCATGATGCGACCACCGCCATGCTTCGTAGTAGGGATGGTGTTTTTCCGATTGTTATCTTCATTCTTCTTCCTCCAAATACGCTTAGTGGAATTATGACCAAAAAGTTCTATTTTGGTCTCATCTGGCCACAAAACTTTCTCCCATGACTCCTCTGTATCATCCAAATGGTCATATGCAAACTTTAGACGGGCCTTGACATGTGCTGGTTCTAGCAGGGGAACTTTTCGTGCCATGCATGATTGCAAATCATGAGGTCTTAGTGTATTACCTACAGTAACCTTGGAAACGGGGGTCCCAGCTCTTTTCAGGTCATTGACCAACTCCTGTCGTGTAGTTCCAGGCTGATTCATCTACTTTCTTAGATTCATTGAGACCCGACGAAGTGATATCTTGCATGGGGCTTCACTCAGATTGAGATTGACCATCGTGTTTAGCTTCTTCTATTTTCTAATGATTGCTCCAACAGTGGACCTTTTTTCACCAAGCTGCTTGGCAATTGCTCCGTAGCCCTTTCCTGCCTTGTGGAGGTGTACAATTTTATCTCTGGTGTCTTTGGGCAGCTTTTAGGCCTTCGCCATGTTACAAGTTGAAGTCTTACTGATTCTACGGGGTAGACAGGTGTCTATGCAGCTAACGACCTCAAACTGGTGCATCTGATTCAGGATGATACATGGAGTGCACGTTGACTTCTAATGGGCAGACTAACAGCTCTTTCGGGGTCAGAATTCTAGATGATACACAAATGTTCAAATACTTATTTGTAGCTGTATCACACAAATACATTGTTTTTCTTTTTAGTTTATCTCTCTTACAGTGGACATGCATCTATGATGAAGATTTCAAACACCTCCATGATTTCTAAGTGGAAGAAATAGCAAAATAGCAGGGTGTTCAAATACTTATAGTCTTCACTCTATGTGCAATTGTACAAACGCAAACATGGGCTTTGATTATTCCAGTCACCGCCAGTCTTAAAAGATTACGGGTAAATGAAAGCTAACTTTCAAAGTTTGTCGAACCCTAAAATGACCTTTGTTTTTTAGAAAAGCTAAAAATCCACGGATATTGTCCTTAAAACTGTGTCAACTTGTTGGAAGGCAGCCTGGGGATTACCTTAGCCCAAGTGCGCATTGTGTTGTGATAACAGGTGGGGCAACATGTGTTCCACTTCTCTACTTTTTGTAAACGCAAGGCCGCAAACCAAACATTGAGCGGAGCTGTTGCGTGATGTAGCAGACGTGTTGAGAAACAAACGTTTACTCGGCGTTCCCACACCTGATTGCGAAAAACGTCTGTAATGTATACCTAGGACTTGTACTTCCTAAGATTACTGCTCTCTACTTGAAGCAACTATTTTCAATTTTGGGGGTTGGAACATTTGTTGGCCACCAGGCTTGCCCAAGACACACCACAGGAAATGGTGCCTCTAAGACCTGTGTGGTTAAGGGATCCAAGTATTTAGTACCCTTATTTTTTCCAGAGTTATTTTTTTTTTAACCACACATAAACTTGATTCTGTTTTTGATTTAGTGTAATCAAATGTTTAAATAATATTTATGAATAAAGATTTAAAATGATTTTTTATTATTATGTCATTGATATCATTTAATTTATTGATAGGAATTTTTTAACAATAATTCTATATTTGAAATGGGTTTTGAAAAGTTATTCTTTTTATTTCCTACATCTTTTGATTTATCTTAATTAATGGGTTACAAAAATAATTAGATGATCAGTTGATTGTTCAAGTTCAGATTTCAATTCTAAGGCTCCTTTATTTTTTTCTATTTTACTATTTTTAAAGGCAAGTTCCGTAACTTAAAAATATTATACTTTCTGACGCCATCTTCTGGCTGAAATCATCATTACAGCCTCTATCAAGCTGCTTGAATGGCCAGTGCACGTATGTGTCTCTCTTAGACGTGCTCAAATAATTTTTTTTGAGGGGGTAGGTGTTTGGGTTGGCAATTGGACTGTATTTGAAACAGTCCTTTTCTTACTTTCACCATTTTCATCCTGAAAAAAAAAGAAAACCGCAACAACGCACGTGAAATAACCCTTCTCCCCCCATTCCCTTTGCCTCCTTTCCTCAAGCCTTATGAGCTCCAAGGCCAGAACAAGGATAAAAGTAGATAGGTAAGGTAGAAAATACAAAGGCTCTTTGAACTAAGTTGGGCATTGTTGACACATACTTAATAGAGAAAATATTTAATTTTAAACTTTTTAAGGACACCTCAAACTATGAACCCCACCTGCAACTCTTGGGTTAAAACGTTTAAACTGGGTTAATTCTTGTATTAAAGCAGATTTAATACTTTAACTCCATCTTTAACGTTGTAAAGCAGGCACCAGGCATTCCTTGAATATGCCCTGATCAGCTGATCACTAATGGGTCATTGTGATTTTCTAGGAAAATCAGTCTTTTTAAATATGATTTGGGTTTTTTCTAATTTCAGTTTGAAATTGCTTGTAGTTTATATATGTAAATTACTTATACAAGGAATATGTTTTAATGGTTCTGTTTTTTCTAATATTAAAATGTGGTAATAACAAAATAATAACATAGTAGCAACATAGTAATAACATGATAAATTGGTATTTTAGAAATTCACATCATATTGGTATCCCTTTGCGCAAATCGTAACCAAAAATTATCTCTCATCTTCAAAAAGGTTGGTAGCCCCTGCTTTAAAGCTACTTTTTAAGTATGTCGTCTCACAAGTTTGTACATTTTTCAGGGTTCCGCCAACTGCACCAAGTGCGCCAACTTCAAGGATGGACTTTTTTGCGTGTCTCGCTGTCCTCAAGGCGTCCCCGGTGAGGACGATTCACTCGTGTGGAAATACGCAGACGACACCAAAGTGTGCCGCCTGTGTCACACCAACTGCACCCAGGGGTAATATCACACACTTTAATTTTCCACGCTAGCTTCCATTTTCTATCATTATCACTGCTTTTTTTTGTTTGCTTCTTTTTAAGTATATATGTATCTTCGCTTTAATTACTACTTTCATTTGTTGATTGGCTTGCCCGAAATCATATGGTTCTTCTGGCGTATAATAAGGCTTGTGGTTTTATGTTAAGTTCCGATTATGGTTCCATGTCTTCCCCTCCTGCGTTTGATCATTAAATTTACTTTGATTTAATCGTTATTTAGTATTTGATGGTAGAAATTACGACTTCAACATTATGTTGTGTTGACAACAAAACATAGGGAATCGTTTTTGCTCTAGTACTACTATTTTCATTTTGTGATGTCACATAGTATATATACAGTATACATATAATTTTTAATGTAGTATTTAAAAAGAAACACATATACAGCATTTTAAGCCTGCCAAGGTTCTGGGGATATTTCTCCTTCATGGGTCCACAGTACAAAAATTGTCGGAAAATATTTGTTGTTTAAAATATAATTGTTGTTTTTTTTCACTATATGTTTTAACTTCGAATTCAGCCTACTGCCTTTGGGCACATGTTTATATATCATATTATTGTATTGTTCAGCTGTCTTTTTGTGTGTGCGAATATTTTATTGACCCCATTTGTCAATTAATTGTTAATGCTGTTTTTTTGCTGTACCTTAACAAATACAATACAATAAATTTAATTTTACAGTTAGGAAAATGACTAATACCTGGAGTATGCAGATTTTATGTATTTTAACAGAACATATTTGTTAAAATTATTTTATTAAATTCTGCTCTTTAAAAATAATATTGTCCCTATCTTATCTCGTTTTTCTCACTTATAAAAAAAAACCCCTAACATCTTAAGCCATTTTTATCCAAGAACTTTTTGTCTGCCTTTAATTTTGTTCATTTTAATGATTATGTCTTTTCTCTTTTACTTTACTGAAAAATAAGGAAATATAAAAAATAGGGAAAACAAAATTGAGCAAACATTTTTTTTTAATTTGGGTTTTTGTTTTGTAGTGTACTTTTTGTTGCTCAATGTAGTTCCATGGCTACTAAGGCATATTAACATAAATGAATATTTTTTTACAGATGCATGGGGCCCGGCCGAGAAGGCTGCCAGGGTAAAACGTAAGTAAACAACAATACTGAATTATGAAATCTTATTTATCTTTGATATGACATGACTTGTGCTGGTACAGCGGAGTAGTGGATGGATGCAGGAAGGTAGAAGATGCCAGATTAAAATTAGTTATGGCTCAATTTCTTGTTAAAAGTAACAATGTGTGCGCCTTCTTCGTAGTATTTGGATATCCTTGTTAAGTTTCCATCGTTATCATGTTTTCACTTTTCCCTTTAGCATCACTGAGTGTCTTGAGACCCATGCAAATATATACAGTACAAAACATTAGGAATATTTCTAAATCACAAAGATTTTATAGAACACACAAGATTCTAAACTGAATGAAGAGGGAAAAAAGGCATTGTGGGAGGGAGTTCAACCAATACCATATTGGCATCTTCATGATACCATGATGTCAACTATAAGCGGTTCACAGATCCCTTAACCACCAAGGTCGTCAGGGCACCACTTCCTCTGGAGCGTCTTGGGAAAGTACAGCCTGGGGGAGCCCATCCCTATCAAGACTGTTTTTTAGGGTAGGGGTTAGCTCCCCCACATGAAACAGATAGTCGTGGTTTCCTGGGTTACTAGGAGCAGGATTACCCTCCTGATCTGATTACTGGAATTAAAAAAAAATATATATTTAGCCCTAAATGATTAAAATATTTATTTTATTTTTGCAGTGGAAAAAATCTGGTTCCTTAATTCAGTTTTTAAAAAATGACAGAACACATGAAAGTTATAAAAGCTTAACAAATTCCCACAGTAATGAGAGTTTTCATTGTCTTTGAGAGAATCGTTGAAACCATCTTACTGCAAGAAACAATGATTTAGCACTCTGGCCAAAACAGTCCAACTGCTGTCTGTAAAATCCTCAGGTGGTTCTTCTTTTTTAGTTTAGATAAAAGGCAAATTAGCTGTCAATTGTAGTCTTAACAAGGGGATTGCTTTTAAACAGAAATTTTAACATACTCTATATCAGGGGTCGGCAATGGCGCGTGACGGGTTAATCATTGGCACGCGAGCGCCCGGTAAGATAATGATTTTTTTTTCTTGCACATTTTTAGGTGAAATTCAAACATTTTTAGTTGAGGCTTTACGGTAGCGCCCCTCCTGTGCTCCGTGTGTGAGCGTGTCTGCACCGCGCCTCGCAGAGGAGGAAAGATCCGTGTTGTAACCCAGCCACAGAATTACCGGGGCGCGATAAATGAACGAATCCCAACAGCTCCTTCAGTGAAAAAAATCTCGTTCTTTTCAGCCAGCGTGGACAGATGACTGAGGCTTTGTGCAAAAAATGATCGTGCTGTTTGTGCATTATGCCTCGAGAGCGTTGTATCTCGCACCTCAAGTGTTATATTAAATATATTAAAGGTGTAGACAACTTTTCACAATTTAAAACACAATGATTCGACTGATCAAAAAAAATTGCTATTAGTTGTCTCATTTCAAGTGGTGAAAAATGGGGCAGGCAACTTTATGGCTGGGCAGGCAACTGGGAGTTGTCCGCCCTGGTGTCTGGGAACTTTTTGTCATGAGTTTCAGACACTGGTATTATGTCCCTTCATGTGTTCATGATCACAGCATTGCCCATAACTACAGTTCGAGACTATCAGAGTAACTAAAATTGGCCTGGCATTTTGAACACTAATTTCTGTATTTGACAGACTACATTTTATATGACATTGACCAGTTGCAGACAGGCATTTTAGAGACGTGCACAAGTTTGAATTTTGTACGTTTTTGGGCACAATATAATATGGGGGGCAGTAATGAGGGCGGGAAAAAAGTTTTATTCCACATCGTAAAGTGAAAACATTGATAAGTATGGATTCCGTTACGCAGAAGTCTATTGTACTTTTATATTATAGTGATGGATCCTAAAAGACCCTAAAAGCTTCAGGTACTTGGGTTGTGATGTGGCTGCAGTTGGTGGAATGGAGTGCGAGGTATTGCACAGTGAATCAAGGAAGCAAGGTTTTGGGTGCTCTGAGGAGAGTGATGAGCAACAAGAGTATGGGTATGGATGTTAAGAGGAGACTGTATGAGAGTGTGATTGTGCCGACTGTGTTGTATGGTGCAGAGACCTGGAGCCTGAACGCAGATTTGAGAAGGAAATCAAATGTTTTTGAGATGAAGTGTTTGAGGAGTATGTTAGGAATGACAAGATTGGATAGATTGAGAAAGGAAATTGTGAGAGACAGAACTGGAGTAGTTATAGAACTGAGCAAGCGTGTGGATAAGAGAGTACTCGGTTGGTTTGGACACATAGAGAGGATGGATGAGGAGCAAAAGTTGAAGAGGATCTACCTAGCAGAAGTAAATGGAAGGAGACGAAGAGGAAGGCCGCGATTGACGTGAATGGATGGTGTTATGAGTGCACTGCAGGAAAGAGGTCTAAATTTAGTGGAAGCTAGAGCTCTTATTGGTGATAGGAATGAGTGGAGAGGTGAGGTAAAAGGATAGTGGGATGTTTAGATATGTTCTAAGGGATGGGCAGGGCACCTGTATGATGCGGCAGGGGTAAACCAGTGAAAGCTGTTGACATTGCTGCCTTCTTGTGTCCCGTTTCATCTGAAGGAACGAAAGCATGACCAACTTAGGTGCCGAGGTGCCTAACATCTTTGGGTGTTTGGGCATTGGGTTGGGCATGGTCCAAAGATTTTTGTGTGTTTTTTGATAATTTTTCCCTTTTTAATTTTCTCTCTTATTGTATGTGTTTATCTTGCTGTCGGTCACCCCTCTCAAGGGGTATGGCCAAGGTAGAAAGATAGATCCTAAAATAATTTTTCTTGACCTAATCGTGCATGTGCTCATGTTCCGCTTTAGCTCTTCCGGACTTTCCATGATAGCAGCAGGAGTGGTGGGCGGCCTTTTGGCTGTTCTGGTAGCAGGCTTGTCGGTGGTCGTGTTGCTACGTCGACGTCACATCAAGAGAAAGAGGACCATGCGGCGTCTCCTCCAGGAAAAAGAGGTAGTTCAAAGTTGAGAAAAACAATACAGTAAGCCACGTTATCGGTCCACGGCTTCCCGACGGTGGTAAAAATCCGAGCGCTTCCGTTACAGTTGGTTGAACCGCTGACTCCTAGTGGCGAGGCGCCCAACCAAGCTCTGCTGCGCATCTTGAAGGAACCCGAATTCAGGAAAATCAAAGTTCTGGGATCGGGGGCTTTCGGTACAGTCTACAAGGTAATAACAGGCCTCTCTCTTCGATTTTGCTAAAAATGACCGGGTGTGCAAAAAAAAATGATGGTCTCACTTTGTGTCACATCTGTTTTCAATTTTTCAATTAAAAGATGAATTTTTAACTAGCTTGGTCACGCAGACCACTGACTACACATTGACTTCCTGTCTGCATTAAGCGCACTCTTGGAGGCATTGCAGTTTAAATCCATGACTCAAATCTTTATAGCTATCATTTTTCATTGAAAAGAGGGTATTGCCTATGCAGATTTCTTATTCAATATATACAGTATGTTGCAAATAAACAATGTGAGGTTTGAACAATTTTTCTCGACAATCTCAACAGCAATTAAGCATATTCACAAATTCGTGACGTTTTAACAATTTTTTTCCCGACATTTTTAACAGCAATTAAATACAATTTCATTATATCATATCCCAACAATATGAGTTTTAATCGACACTTTTAACAGCAATTAAATACATTCTCAATTTCATTATATCAGATTTTAACAATATGAGGTTTGAACAATTTTTATCGACACTTTTAACAGCAGTTAACCAATGTGTAAAGGGCAATACTGCTGGAAGTGTGAATTTCCCTACGGGGATGAATATATCCATATATCTATCTATCTATCTAATATAAGGCAGGGGTGTTAATCAGGCGGCCGGCGGGCCGGATCAGGCCCGCTAAGGGATTGAATCTGGCCTGCGAGACAACGCTGAGAGAAGCCCAAGAGAAAAATGAGCTGCAGGTTGAAATATGTCCACCTGATTTTGCCAAGGCCAGGTGTCTCTCACGAAGACGCTATTGTTCTATTTCGCTCTCTCTCTCGCGCTCTCTCCCTCTTCCTCCCTTTTTTTTTTCACTCTCTATCTCTCTCTTTTACTCTCTCTCTTTTTCTCTGTTCCTCTTTGCCTCTCTCTGTGTCTTTTTACCTTAGTTTGCTCTCTCCTTTCTCTTTCTCACGCTTGCTTTCCCCTTCTCTCTTTCTCTTCTCTTTTTCTCTACTCTTTCTCTCCCGCTCTCTTTCCATTTCTCTTTGGATTTCTTTATCTTTCTTCACCCTGCACCACTATTTCTCTTTTTATCTCTTTCGTTTCTCACGTTTTCTCTCTCTCTCTCCTCTCTCTATCTCTTTCTCTTTCTCTTTCTCTTTCTCTCTCTCTTTCTCTCTTTCTTTGTACCACTCTCTCTTTTTCTCCCTCCCTTTCTCTTATTTCTTTCTCTCTTTTTTCTTTCTCTCTAATCTACTTGTCTGGCCCCCGAGAGAATGCTTTGTCTATCGTGTGGCCCCCGAGTTAAAATGGGTTTGACACCCCTGAAATAAGCAGTGGTTTGATGGTTCCATGTAAGTTATAAATCTTAATCAGTATTAATACAGGTAAGAGCTCAATATATTATTTATTTGGTTCAATACTGTACTGATTAACCCATTAGTTAGATGTTATATTTATGGCATAAAATGCAATTTTCTTAAGAATATTGCAGAAAAATAGTTTCCCTCTTTTCATGAATTTATTTTCTGTCTTTTAATTCTTCTTTATTATAAAAACACTGCAGTAAACATGTTTTAATCTAATTTGTTGTGCGTTATTAATGACCGCACATGGCCTGAGTTTGCAGTAAAGTAACCGGAGTTTGGGTGTAAAAAGATAAAATGAATTAAAAAAAGCTCAGCAAGATAGGTACATTTTGCAGTCATTTGTATTTTTTGGGTTTCTTTATTTTCTGATTTTTTTTTAATATAAGAAAACAAATATTTCTGAAAACTGAAAAACATCAAGGCTGAAAGAATAATTTTCACAAATAAACAGAGCATCAATTTCTGTTTTCAGAGTATTTTTACTTCTGCTTTTCATATTTATGTTTAGTTTTTTTAGGATTTGTTTTGTGGTTGTTCTACACGTCTTGTTTTGAAAGACTGAAAAAAAAACATTTTTAAACGGAAAAACAAAAGATGAAAACACAATTTAGCAGAGCAGAAAACAATTCAAATATCAAAATTAATCCTTAATATTTTTTCCATGAAAAAACCTTTTAAAAATATTGTTTTAATAATAAAATTTAAAAACAAAAATCTATTGAATGCAACAAGCTCATAAACATACACCATATAACAAAAAATAAATTTTATATTAAAGTTAAAAACACTTAAAAAAGTTTTTTTAAAAAAATGTTAAATATTCTATTTTCCTACATTTATTATCAGGATGATTTTTTAAACCAAGTGATAATGTTTTCGTTTTTATTTAGTTTTCAACATTTTTTCGTACAAAAAACAAATAAAATTCAACTGCTAACAAACTCAAAACATCCAGACAAAAAAGAACTTCAAAATCATATGTGGAAAAGTATAAAGCATTATACTTAACTAGGAGTATGTGCAGTGCTCCATGAATACAGATTCTGGTCAGGATAAAAAGTTACCCCATCACTCATTTAAACCAGACATTCAACCCTCGTTCTTTAAGGTTTTTGCAAATACCTTCATCGTTCTAATAATTCCGGACTAAACGTTCCATTAAAAAATCCGTTTGTATCCATTCAGGGCCTTTGGGTGCCGGAAGGAGAAGACGTGAAGATCCCAGTGGCCATTAAAGTTTTGAGAGAAGCCACATCGCCCAAAGCCAACAAAGAGATCTTGGACGTGAGTTAATTCCCCTTTTAAAAGTCACTGCTGCTTATTTTGACTGTAAATGGAGAATTCATCCCCACTGGAGGAAATCCATGATAAATCCAAATGGGGCCCATGTGGGCGTTGGTGTGATTCAAGGACTTCTGGAAAATGAATGCAACCTGTTTTAAATTGCACGGGTAGTTTTAATTACACATTTTCCCAACGCAAATCATCTCAAGGGAATAAATTTGTGCCAGAGTCAAACTGTATGAAAACTAATATACTTTCTTTTCTGTTACAAGACAGAAGAACATGTATTGCATGGTAATACTATCTAAAGCAGTTCTACTCAATGTATGGCCCAGGGCCTAAATGTAGCCTGCACCTACTTGCTCAATGGCTCTCAAAACAATGATTAAATCGAAGTAAACTGCAGAAGTAAATGGAAGGAGACCAAGAGGAAGGCCGTGATTGACGTGGAGGGATGGTTGTTATGAGTGCACTGGAGGAAAGAGGTCTAAATTTAGTGGAAGCTAGAGCTCTTGTTGGTGATAGGAATGAGTGGAGAGGTGTTGTGAAAGTATAGTGGGATGTTTGGATGCGTTCTAAGGGATGGGCAGGGAACCTGTATGATGCGGCAGGGGTAAACCAGTGAAAGCTGTCGGGCCCTGCTGTTGAAGAAAGAGTGTGTTGTGTCACCCTGACCCGAGTGACATGGCAGCTTTCTTGTGTCCCGTTTCATCTGGAAGGACTAATTTGAGTGCCTAGGTGCCTAACTTGTTTGGCTGTTTGGGCATTTGGGTTGGCCATGGTCAAATATTTGTGTTTTTTGCTACTTTTTTTCCCTTTTCTTTTCTTGGTTTTTGTGTATGTCTTTGTTTTGCTGTCGGTCACCCCTCTCGAGGGATATAATCAGAGTAGATAGATAGATAGAAACTTTAAAGTGTGTGCTAGATATCGTTGAGGGACATAATTGGTCAAAAAGCTTGCATTTACTGATTTCCTTTTTAAATCACTTTCCCAGAATAATTGATGTAGCTGATAAACTATTTTCTTACTGCGTTTTAAATCAGAAGTGTAAGAACCATACCGTGCCGTGAAAAAGTACTTGCCCCCTAATGATTTTTATATGTTTTTGCGTATTTGTTACTCACAAAGGTTTCTAATCATCTAACCACTGTTAATATCTCAGAGACAACCCAAGGAAATGGAAAATGCAGTTTCAAAATGTTGATTCCATTTATTTAGGTAACAAAAAACAAAAAACTTTCTGGCCCTGTGTGAAAAAGTAATTGCCCCCTGAACCTGATCGCGAGTTGGGCCACCAACTATAGTGGAGTCATGAACACTGACCTCAACTGGGACCGCTTTGCTGCCTCAGAACCAGGACTACTTGCTGTGGTTGACAGAATAATGAATTCTGGTGATTACCAGAAGGTCCTGAAGAAAAATGTCTGGCCATCAGTTCGTGCCCTCAAACTCAAGCGCTCTTGGATCACGCAGCAGAAAACAATCCAAAACACACCAGCAAATCCACCTCTGAATGTCTCAGAAAATGAAACAAAATGAAGGTTCTGAAGTGGCCAAGCCAAAGTCAGGATTCGAATCCAATTGAAAAGCTGTGGTGTGGCCTTAAATGGGCAGTTCATGCTAAAAAATATCCCCCAATATGGCAGATTTGAGGTAATTTAGCAAAACTGTGTTTAGTCAGTTACCTTGTGATTAACAAGGGGGGGGGGCCATAACTTTTTCATATAATGCCTGATAGTTTTTTTTTCCCGTAAATGGAATTAACATTTCAAAACTGGATTTTGTATTCCCTTGGCATGTCTTTGTTTGATAATTGGTTTTATGATCTGAAAAATTGTGAGTGATAAATATGCACACAACACAGGAATCAGGAAAGGGGCAAATATTTTTTCACGGCATCCACTATGCCATGTGGATCGGTTCTGATAATAGGTCACCAGTGATGATGATCGTGTTGGTTTAAGATCAGGTAATTGTGTAATTGTAATCCTGTGTAGTCCTTTGAGACATTTTTGTGATTAAGGCCTATATAAATAAATGTGACTTGACTTGATTTTCTCAGTTTAATTTCAATCAAGCATGTTTACTGTTAGGGCAGCATGGCAGCGCAGTGGATAGCGCATGTACGGCACAGTTCTGAGGTCATGATGTTGAACCTTCCTGTGTGGTGTTTGCATGTTCTCCCGGTGCTTGCGTGGGTTTCCTCCGGGCACTCTGGTTTCCTCCTACATTCCAAAAACGTGCATGTCAGGTTAATTGGGCAGTTCAAATTGTCCCTAGGTGTGAATGAGCGAGTGAGTTGTCTGTCTCTGTGTGCCCTGCGATTGGCTGGCAACCAGTTCAGTGTTTCCCCTGCCCACAACCCGAGGATAGTTGGGAGGGGTTCCAGCCCCCCCGCGACTCTACTGAGGATAAGCTGTGCAGATAATGGATGGATGGATGTTTACTGTTTGACTGAGCCTATTTCAACCTTAATTACAACCTGATAATTACGTACAAATAACGTATATCAGAAATACATATCGTATTCAAAAATGTTGATGACCCATCACTTAAAATAAGCTCAATTCCCTCCCAGTAGGGTAAGAACTTTTGGAAGGCATTTTGTGTCCCTTTTTTTCTTCAACTACCTCAAGTCAAGACTGTCTGTGTATACAATGCAAGTACCTTTTGGTTTACCTGCTTCTCCTCACTAAGTAAACTAACAAGGATAAGTCCTATAGTAGCGATGGGTAAAGAAAGCGATAGATGAAGAATACCGTAAATTCCGGACTATAAGCCGCTACTTTTTTCCCAAACGTTCAACCCTGCGGCTTATTCAGTGATGCGGCCAATTTATGTAATTTTTCTAACGCCCGCCAGCAGCGCTCGAGTACAAAAGGTAAGATTTAGACCGCTGGAATATATGTGCCGAGGAAGACTGCAACTTCTTAGCTTGTGCACAAACTAAATTAGCGTAAACTTACCCTCATCATGCAAATTGCAAAAAGAAAGGCACATGACGCAGCTTTTAAGCTAACAGCAATCGAGCAATCCGATGAAGGAGGAAACAGAGCTATTGCACGTAAACTTTACTTTGCGAGCGTGTTGCTAGAGTGTTTTGAAATATGTTTTGGAATAAGGGAGCGTGGGATGACGTCTATATGACAAAGTTTCTTCCCGATACTGAGGAAGACGACTTTGATGGCGTCAGTTATAAGGAGGAAGATGAGAACGGTTTACCGTGATTTTTAAAAATACGGTATATTTTTTTAACAGACCCGTTTACTGTTTTGCGAGCGTGTTGCTAGTAGCGTGTTGCTACCTGTCACAGTCACGGTTTGGGATTAATTGATTATATTATTATTATTAAAGCTTTGAAAACTCTCTCGGTGTACCGTCTTTCTTTGTAAATATGTGTAACCATGTATAATATGTATTTGCAACTGTATATTTTTGTAATATATTTATTTTAGAGACTTATTCTGATGTTTTCCACGGGCGAATCAAAAAGAAGGGGTGAAAAAAACGCGGGCTGACGGGAAGTGGAGTAAAGGTGAGACGTGTTTGTGGACGCAGCGGACAATAATGGATATATATTTTTCCCACCCTTACCTTTGGAAATATAGACTTTTTTTCCTTGGATTACTTTCAACGGGACCCGGACACTGCAGGTCTGCATCAAACTTTAAGTACCGGTATCATTTTCCGTTCATTTAGCCGGCTGTGGTAGTTTCAACTGTGTATTTGATGTTCAGATACAATCGCGGGACATAAATTCGGGTTTGGGTTACTTTTGTGATTGCGTTACATGTTTTAATGTGGGCGCATGCGGCTTATATACAGGTGCGGCTTGTGTAAGTATAAAAGCAGTTTTCCTCTAAAAATGTGGTGGGTGCGGCTTATAATCAGGTGCGCTCTATAGTCCGGAATTTACGGTAGTCCAAAATGTCCAATGATCAAGAGCTGTTTACCCACTCCAGGAAGCCTACGTGATGGCTAGCGTCGAACACCCGCACGTGTGCCGCCTTCTTGGCATCTGCCTGACCTCCACCGTGCAGCTCGTCACCCAGCTGATGCCTTTCGGTTGCCTTCTGGACTACGTCAAGGAGAACAAGGACAATATTGGTTCTCAGTACCTGCTCAATTGGTGTGTGCAGATTGCCAAGGTCAGTCCTGAATCTGTCGATCTGCCGGGAACATGAAACCTGAAGTTGGGTTAAAGCACGGGTTCTCATATAGTGGGGTATGTTTGAACTCTGGGGACTTTTTTTTTTTAACTTTCCGGAGAATCAAGTGTAATTACACCTCGAGTATAAGCATTGTGCATTAAGTGTAGATATGAAGTGGTGCAGACCCTCATTTGACCCCATAAAAAAACATTAACCCGGGTGAGGAGACAGAATAAGGGAGCGGGAGGAATTCTTCTTCTGAGGGGGGAGTGACAAAATATAATTGAGAAGCACTGGGTTATGTTCAAGATTTGAATAACTCTCAATCAGATTTTGTCGTGATGCTTTGCTAGTAGTACAGCAAGTATGCAATGTTTTGCAAATAAATAAACACCCCCTGGGATTAATTTTGGGGGCTAATATTAAAAAAATAGTGTGTTAAAATGAACACCATTACGTCATACTGGAAAACAATGCTACGGTAATCTTACATTTTGTTGTTGGAACATCGATCCGAATGGATCGTGGTCGAGTACCAAGGTAACCCATATAAACATTTATTTATTTGGTGATAATGAACACTACCATGGGCTAACACCACTATTATTATATATTTAGACATTGTTTATAACACACACAAAAAATAATAAATTAGTTTAGAGATATAGTATACAGGGTTCGTAGGGGTGCTTGAAATCCTTGAGAATGCTTGAATTTTAAAAACTAGTGTTTTCAAAGATTGAAAAGTGCTGAAAGTATTAATGAAGTGATTGTAAATGCTTGAAATTGTTGCCATGTTTTCTCAATAAGTCTGCGTAAAAATGACGCCGAAAATGCTCTCTGGTGGCTTGGCTTTGCCGTTGCATTTCTTCTTCCCTCGTGATTAACAGCTGCCGGAATTAGTTTGAATGGCATCGTCCTATAAAGCGTCATCGACCTCTGCGGGACAGGTGCATGGTGCACCTAAACAGGGCACTAGGAAAATGGTATTAGCGCAAGGATGACGTATGACGCTGCTAATTTACAACACAGCACCCCGAGGCCATCCTGTTAATCTGTTAATAAACAACAAAAGGATACTGCTGGAAGTGTGAATTTCCCTACGGGGATGAATAAAGTATCTATTTATCTATCTCTATCTCTCTCTCTCTCTATCCATCTTTCTATCTAGCTCTCTATCTCTATCTCTATCTATCAATTATGGACATTTATTATGAGCCATGCAGAAAAATAAGGTTAGTTGTAATGGTAAGAACTGCAAATGAAAATGTAAGCTACATATTACTGTCATTTTTACCCCACACCTACATGGGGAGAGAGTTTTCTCAAAACATTTACACATTTAATATTCAGATCCACAATTATTCCCATGATTTACTCAAGATCTAGAAATAATATGTCCAGATAAGCCTGATTTCTTCTTTCAATAATACTGGATAAAATCGGTGTTGAAAGTCTTTAAAACGTGCTTGCATTTGGCCATAAAAAGGTGCACGAACCCTGAGTATATTCTGTGACATTTTATTATGTAATTAGGTGAAATTAATTATAATTTAATCGTAAGAACATCGCAAGAAGGCTGTTGTCGGGAAGACTACGGCACCAACAACAGTACCTGGTTTTGATAACCCTTGCCCATCCCTGCTATATATTTTTGTAAAGTATTAAATGCTCTAACTAAAAAGGTTTGTACTATGTTTAACATTTTACACAATATTTCTAATGGGCTATCGTGTACATCATGTATCGCTTGTGTTTTAGTATTAGTTTGTTTAAATTGTTTTTTTCATTTCCACTGCAAAAAACACATTCAAAATAATCTAAAGACAATGCTTTTTTGAAGTTTATTTAGATTATTTAAAATACAATTTGTCATTTTCATTAGTTTTGTATTACGTACAAATATTGTATTTGTTTTACGCCTCCACTTCAAAAAAGTCAGTTCAAAAATGAAAAAATAAAGAGATTTTTAAAGATTATTTAACTTGTTTTAAATATTTTTATTTCTTATGCTTTTTTTCTTTGTACAAAAAATGAAACAATATTTCTAAAAGGCTTAATTGTACACTAATTATCGCCTTTTCATTCATGTATATTTAATATTTTACGATTCCTACTGCAAAAAAAAAATTAAACAGTAATATTATTTATTATTTTGGATATTTTAGCTAAAAAAAATCTATACTAAAATGAGCTCAATTATGTGGAAACGGAACACAATTTTTTCCAGTGTAAGGGCTATACAAATAAACATGACTTGACTCACCCTTATGATTACCTTAATTTAACACCTTCCCATTCTGTCTCAAGGGGATGAACTACCTGGAGGAGCGCCATTTGGTCCACCGGGACTTGGCGGCCAGGAACGTCCTGGTGAAGACGCCCCAACATGTCAAGATTACCGATTTCGGCCTGGCCAAGCTTCTCAACGCCGACGAGAAGGAGTACCACGCAGATGGAGGAAAGGTTGGTCCTACAACTTTGACGTTTGATTTCCTTGTTTCGACATTCAGGTTTGTGTAATAGACATGAACTCAGCTACCAGGCAATTAGTCACAAATCACGATAGTTGCTATTTTTGCACTGTTCTCTTGTGTTCGGCTTAAGTCTTACGCAAGGAATATAAATAGTTCCTGGTTGCTCTGAGAAAAACGGGAAATCAGATAAAGCCCTCTTTTATCTGATTCTCAGTGCAATTATAGAAGGATGAGTCACTCCGGTATCGCAAGACGTTTCAATCAAAATGACTGTAATCTGAAAAGTATTAAAAGTTATCGGGTATGGATGTTAATTATTGTTGTATTTACTGATCATGTATAAATTCATTTGAAAAAAAACATGTGTACCGTATTTTCCGGAGTATATGCCGCCAGCCCAAAATCCATAATTAAGAAGGACAAAACATAAATAAGTCGCAGCCCAGGGTTTAAGTCGCGTTTTGTGGAAAAATGTATTTGATAAAGCAACATCATCAGGGGCAGTGCATTTTATTCTGGGGATTTGTTTAATTTCACTGTCCTATACTAACGTGTAGTTGCACCTCTTCTTCATTAGAGGGCAGTGGTGCTCTTAATGGCAGATTGTGGAATTTGTGTTGAAGGAATTTGCACTGAGCATTCTTTGCGTATAGCCATCCATCCATCCATTATCTGTACCGCTTATCCTCATTAGGATCGCAGGGGTGCTGGAGCCCATCCCAGCTATCTTTCGGCAGTGGGCATGGGGACAACCTAAACTGGTTGCCAGCCAGTCGCAGGGCACACAGAGACAGACAACTCACTCGCTCATTCACACCTAGGGACAATTTGGACCGGCCAATTCACCTGACAACCATGTTTTTGGAATGTGGGAGGAAACCGGAGTGCCCGGAGGGAACCCACGCAAGCACAGGGAGAACTCCACTCAGGAAGGTTCAATCTTACGACCTCATAACTGTGCCACACATGCACTAACCACTGAGCCGCCGTGCTGCCCGCTTTGCATATAGCACAGAGTGTAAAGTGTAGACAGTACGTATTGCAGCCTCTTAATTTGAGGGGGGTCTTAGAGAGAGGTATTCTTTTTCATGAGGGGGGGTCGTGACAGAAAATAATTGAGAAGCATTTGTGTAGCGCAACAAAAAACAATTCGTACAAAGCACAAGGAAGACTATAAAGTGACCAAACCACCATTTTTTTTCTCTTTTTCAGTAGGAACGTCAACCGAACAGTCAGATAGGCCAGTCAAACTTTAACGTTGAGAAGCAAATACATGTCTCAGACACGTACAGACAAGGAGTTTGTACGATGTCCCCATTCACTGAAGTACATCATGCCATTTAAAAATGTACTAGTCCCAGAAACATCACGATCAGTCTGAAAATGAGATACCAGAAAACTATAAAGCCGGGTTAGCTCACCAAAGACGTTGTCTTACAGCCATCACATCACATTTGATAATACGCAACCATGGTCTCCTTAAATCCGTGAGTTTAGCAAATCCAACTGTATAAAATATTTACGTACTCCAAAACGCGCGTTAATGCTGACAAATTAAAAAAAATCTGCCAAAAAGCATCTCTGCCTCAATGGATGTTGCTTGTTGCTAGCTCTCTGTTGAGCCCCATAATTCCCGTTTACAAATGCAGACTAGTAAAATTATTATCTCTAGGCCGTAGACAAACCTTAATGTGATTCACATCTTTTTCGGCCAATTGCAGGCTTTGTTTTATCGCGCTTTAGCCCATATGAGCCTGTAAATGCTAAAAAGGACCCGCCTCCTTTACTTCCGAATAACTTTAGCCAATAGTGACCGATTCAAATGATGATTGACACATTGGTTAGGAACGGAAACGCCGGTATCTAAATATATACCACTTTTGGTGGCTGCTTAATGTAGTTGCGAGACCTGTTGCGACTCAATATTGATCTATATATAAGGTGCACTGTATTATAAGGCACATGGTCATCTTTTGAAAAAATAGAAGCCTTTTAGGTGCATTTAATAGTGCAGAAAATACGGTACATAGGGATGATGCTTCGTATGGCAAAAGATGTGAGATTTTTCTGGATGAAACATGCATTTGGACTCTGTGTGTCTTATCACCATCTGCTCCCACTTGGTTTGCACTCCCTTAACATCACTTCCTGAGTCGCTTAAAGGGCAGGCTACCGCACACGTTGATTTGTCTTGGACGTTTTCTTATTTTTTGCTCCGCCCATGGCAAAAATGCAACAGTTGTACCCATCCATATATAGTGGATGTCCTAGTTTACAAGATGATTTGTTTTGTCACCTGTCACGTAATTGGTTCATTTGGATTGTTTCAATAAGTGCCCAGAAAAAGAAGGCAGTTCTCTGATTGTGTTGTATGTAAAGCATACCTGTCAACCTCCGCGGCTCCATGCCCTTACAAACTGTCGTATTTTCCCTTACAAAATACAGAAAAATCTTACACCATATATTTTTTTCAAACGTGTTTATTTATGTAGTACATATGTTTCGTTATATCATATATATTGTTAATCAAAATTTTGTTGTCAGACACTGAGTTGCTCGACATGAATGATGTTTATTATAAAAAGAAGTTCAAAAATGAAGTCGCTTGGACGTTCACTGTAGAAGGAAAAAATACATGCAAATAGAGTTAAGTAGAATAATACATTTTCTTATTCAAATTATTAATTCATTTTCTGCATTAAATTATTCTTGGTAATATACTGATTAAAGGGATAGCCACAAACCTGTCTTTTTTCATTTTCTCCTTTTATACATCCTTTTTTTCTTAACTTCTTTATACAACATAATAATTTGTAATATAATGCATCATAGCAAGTGAGCCTTTAGAGAGCCGGCTCTCTTTAATGAGTTGAGCAGAAAAAGCCGGTTCTCTAAAAAGAGACTGACTTTCTTTCGCTACACAACTCACAACTTGACTTGCCGTTTCGTGATAGTTGGTGTATACCGGATTGTACCCAAAATTGTCAAATTTACGTTTTTCCGTACATATTTTCTTGTACGTCGTTCACGTCTTAATATGCAAAATAAACGTACGGCAAAAACGGACAGGTTGACAGGTATGGTAAAGTCACTTGTAAAGTGACCCCATAATTCTTTGAAGTACGTATTTACCTGAGGAACCTTATTCGTGAAACAAAATCTGCGATGCACTGAGGATGCAAAGTGAAACTGAAATGGCCAAGGATTACTGTTTTAGATGTTTATTTACTATTTTTCAGGTACCTATTAAATGGATGGCCCTCGAGTCGATACTGAACAGAACGTACACTCACCAGAGCGACGTATGGAGTTACGGTGGGTCCCATGTTACTTTTGTGCAACTTCCGAATGCATAAACAGCTTTTGCAGATGTGCTACAGTAGGCAATGGGAATATTGTCTTTGGATGTTGTCGGTATTGAGGAACACAACATGAGACGGGAGAACATTTTGCTTTAAAAAAACAAAAATAATACTCCCTATAAGCAAACAGCAACTCTCCCAGCTGGACGATGTCGCATCAACCCACACAAACACATCTCCCAGCTTGCTAACAACCCTGTGCTGACTGCAGAGTCATGGAAAC
The DNA here is from genome assembly GCF_059441175.1 of Urocampus carinirostris. NCBI lineage: Eukaryota > Metazoa > Chordata > Actinopteri > Syngnathiformes > Syngnathidae > Urocampus > Urocampus carinirostris. The sequence goes on along the minus strand of NC_142349.1, from coordinate 64,009,676 downwards.
ATATCACAAGGCTGCTTCCTTCTTTCTCATATGCTTTCAAATCTTCTCCTACCCCCTCAGGGCTTGATCATACCTTTCTGTCAAAGCCATCAGCAAGCCCTGGCACGGACAACAGCCTTTCCCCCTTCTTCTCAGTTCCCCAGATAAATCCCTCTAACTCCCACATCCCATTTGTCAACATTCGGACGCCGCGGGTCTTTTTCTCTCACATCCTGTCACTCGCGTTTCCACGACCGCGTCGCACGCGAGAATCCAAGTGACTTCTTTTCCCTCGCCGCAGGCGTGACCGTCTGGGAGCTGATGACTTTCGGCACCAAACCATATGACGGAATTCCAGCCAGCGATATCGCCGGCGTGCTGGAGAAAGGCGAGCGTCTGCCCCAACCCCCAATCTGCACCATCGATGTCTATATGATCATGGTCAAATGTAAGTTTTAGTGGGGAAAGGTGGATAAATTTGACAAAAGCACATCACACACTAATAAATGGGATTCCCTTGAATTTTGCGGTTAAACCGTTCCATAACTAATAAATTAATTTCCTCAAATTAAGAACCATATACTGTAGGGTGGTTAGGTGCAGAGGTCCAGGGTTCAATTAAAGCTCCAGGCGCTCCAGGCACTCCGGTTTTATCCCACATTCGAAAAACATGCATGTCAGGCTAAATGGCCGGTCCAAATTGTTCCTAGGTGTGAATAAGCGAGTGAGTTGTCTGTCTCTGTGTGCCCTGTGTCTGGCTGGCAACCAGTTCAGGATGACACCTCCCCACTGGGATGGGTTCGAGCACCCTGCGAGGATAAGCAGCGCTGGAAATGAATGGATGGATAAGAATTATATACAATGGCCCCTTTATTTATGAGCTACTTGAGTTATGAGAAATTTGAGATACAATATATCTTTCAAACAAAAACCTTATCCAACCTATGAAAGAAAATCCAAGTTACGATAATTTCCAGACACTACCACTAGAGGGTCAAGTGCTTGAGAACGCCAGCATTAGCTTGTCACAGTCAGCACATGTGTGTCATGCCGTACAGATCTGATCCAGTGCGCTTGAATTGTGTATTTATCCTGCTCCTTCACTCCTCCAATACCACACATACACTTCTGTTAGTACCTCCATGGTAAGTGAAATTTGAGATACAAATTATCTTTCAAACAAAAGTCTTACCCAATCTGTGAAAGAAAATCCAAGTTACAAGAATTTCCAGACACTACCACTAGAGGGCCAAGTGCTTGAGAACGCCAGCATTAGCTTGTCAGCGCATGTGTGTCCTGCCATACAGACCTGATCAGGTGCGCTTGTGTTGTATATTTATCCTGCTCCCTCACTCCTCCAATACCACGCTTACATTTCCGTTAGCACCTTCATGGTAAGTGCTATTACAGAGTTCTTGCAGATCCATGAAACATCTTAAAAGTCATTGAATTCATTATTTTAGAAATAAGGCCTCAATTGGCATTAAAATGTCTTCGATCTAGTTTTTGAAAGTCTTAAAAATGTCATAATATGTTTGAACTAAAAAGATTTGGAAACATCAATCTTTTTTTTAGATTCTATAATTCACCGATTTACTTACCTGGCAACATCGCATGATCACAATTACGGAACTATCAAAACGGTGATGTGGTTTCGGTTGGGCCTTTCAGAGCAGACACTTGTCTTAGGTCTATCCACAATAGACATAGCAAATTTGGCGCGAGACATTTACTTTGGACCTTGGGAAAATGTAAATTTAATGAGAAGTAGCTGTCCGATTAATGTTTTTCGCTATGGCTAAACTCTATGCCAGGTGGTGTGTACGAGGCACGTGCAAGAAACGTTTTTTTGGGGGGTTCTGTGTGCTTTAATTGTGTTTTTTTCCACCTTGTCTTGAATTTGATTTCGAAATGCATTAAAAAAAGTCTTCAATCTTAAAGTTAACTTGCCTTAAGCTGTAGAAACCTTGTATTAATAAAGTTCTATTTTATTTTGTTAATATCATCTTGGGCAGAATGGCGGTGCAGTGGTTAGCGCGTGTGCGGCACAGTTCTGAGGTCGTGAGGTCGAACCTCCTGTGTGGAGTTTGCATGTTCTCCCCGTGCTTGCGTGGGTTTTCTCCGGGCACTCTGGTTTCCTGCCACATTCCAAAAACATGCGTTTCAGGTTAATTGGTCGGTCCAAATTGTCCCTAGGTGTGAATGAGCGAGTGAGTTGTCTGTCTCTGTGTGCCCTGCGACTGGCAGGCAACCAGTTCAACACCCCGCGACCCTACTGAGGATAAGCGGTGTAGGTAATGGATGAATGGATGGATAACCATGTGAAGCCGGCATTCACTCGGAATGCCGGCTTCACATGGCTCGCCTGACTTTAATCATCACAACATCATTTCTTTGGAAGCCTGATTTATGTTTTATTTATTTCTTTTGGATGAAACCGAAAATGCACTTTTGGTCATTTTTGCCACAAGAAAATTCTGTGCCAAAAATTTTATGTATCCCAAGTATTTATTAATTGGTACAGTTTTGATTAGGATTTAATATTTAAAAATTAGTCTCAATTTTAGACACAATTCTTCTAAGTGTTAATATTCATGGTGTGTACAGGTTGGATGATTGACGCCGATAGTCGACCACGTTTCCGGGAACTAATAGCAGAGTTTACAAAAATGGCGCGGGATCCTCCCCGCTATCTCGTCATTCAGGTATTACTTTAAAACACTTGCCTAATTCCAAGTCCTATTTTTAAGGCCAATTTGGTTTCAATACGGTTGTTCTTGCAGGGAGACCAGAGCTTGCAGCTTCAAAACCCTCCCGACAACAGGTTCTTCCGCACCATGGTGAGCGGCGAAGACATGCAGGATGCCGTGGATGCCGACGAGTACCTGGTGCCTGAACACGGTTTCTTCACCAGCCCGAGCACATCTCAGACGCCATTGCTACACTCTATCGTAAGATTTCTACAGCCTGATCGAGCCACAATTTTTCTATCGAGTCAACATTTAGAGATTTTTTTTTTACTTTGATCCGTTTAAAGAGACACTCAAAATAAGAAAGAAAACATCAATGAATTTGGAACTTGCAAGGAGAACAGGGGAGCAATCCCAAACTTAAGATAAGAAATTCCAACATGTTCTTAAAGCCCTTTCTGAAGCCTTTTCTTTCCTTTTTTTCTTTTGCGGGTGTCCAATATTAAAAACAGAACAAACTTATCAGAATTGAACTTCAAATATTTGTTTTTTTTTCCTTCATTGTATTTTGCCTTTTATATTATTTATTAATTGGCATATTATTTGGATGATTTTAAGAATTTGTTTGTCTTATTTTCCTTTATTTACCAATTTGCCATTCTAGAAAAGTAGAACAATTTTACCCAAATTGTGCAAAGTTATCTCAGATGGATGGCTGAGGTTCTGCTCGTTTTCAGTATTGTTTCTTTATTTGATTTTATATTTTTTTTCTCACTTATTCATTTTCTTATACTACTAATGAATTATGCTTAAAACTAACTTACTAGAAAAAATGAGATTTTCTATGTATATATTGTTTTGCATTATTTTCTTAATTTGTTTTATTTTTATTTACTAACAATTTTAAATGGTCAATATTCTTGTATAGTTACATATTAGTTTAAAATTTGAATAATAAATATAATAAAATCATAAAAATATTTCCAATTTTTAAGGTTATTTGAGTATTACCTTCGCTATTTTTTAACTAAAATTAGAAACATTTGTATGAAAATATTGTTTTAACTTTGTTTCTTAATTTAGTTATCAATTAGAAATATTCTCCTAATGACAAATTATTTTTGTTTTGTTTTAAATGTGACTTAAACAAAGAAAAATACTAAAATAATACTTAAACAATATGTATAAACAAATATTTATTTCATTAAAACCCTGAGAACATAATTTACTCCTATTAATTTTTTCGTATTTAAGTAAAAAAACATGTTTTAAATTGTTGAATTATAAAAATATATCTGTTCTCATTTAAATAAAAAAATCAAGAATCTGTGGGCTCAGTTCATGTATTTTCTTTCTTATTTAATTAAAAAATAAACATTATTCTTAAAACAATTTCCTTGAATAAAAATGACTAAGACTTATAGGAAAAACCCTTTTTTTTACTAAAGTAATAAAATACTTTAAATGAGCAAAGGACAAATTTTTTTTTTTTTTAAATAATAAAATTGAGGGTGAAAAAAATGTTTTATCCACATATCCTGTCTTCTACCATACAAGACAATTTGAAAGTTGACCGATCTTTCCTTTTACGCTGACGAAAAATTCCTCTATCTGTTATCCCAAAATTCTACATCAAATTCATCCAAGCGTGCCTTGCTTTTGTGCATTTGGAACCCAAAATGAGCCTTCCCTAAACCATTTCCCGCATCATTAGAACCATAAAGTGGTCCTGACAGTGAACTAAAACTCAGCTGGCATGAAGTGTCTCACTCCAACTCATGATTGATGATTGAATCGATTATAAGGCGTGTCGTTGACTAGAGTTTATAGTTTCGGCCTTATTTCTGTAATATCCATTCCCTCCTCGAGTGCATCAGAAACGAGTAGGCCGTCTTATCCTCCCTTCTCCCACGTTTCCTCCCAGGTGGATTTCTTCCTCCTTCGGCTTCATCGTTGGCCTTGTGTCAATCTGGCTACTTTACCTGGGAGCATCAAATGTAATAACCTTTGCAGACGCTCTGTTTTTCCAATATGGCAACATAGATCGGGGGAGGGTCACGAAATGTGTTTTCCACGCTCTTTGCTCCGTGGCCGTGTTTTAATTTGCGCTCCTTGTTAAAAGTAATTGCTTCCTTCGCCCCGGTGACAGATGTGACATCGCTTGTCGGGGAAGATTATAGGATGCTTCTCACGCCGCCCGCGAAAGTCGTGCGGTCGCTCTGGCTTAGAAGTAAGATTTGGCCTGAAAAATTCAGCCCGACCCGACCCGAGTCGCGGATATATAAACCCGAACCCGACGGATTACCGTATTTTCCGCACTATAAGGCGCACCTAAAAGCCTTTATTTATTTTCAAAAGCTGACCATGCGCCTTATAATACAGTGCGCCTTATATATGGATCAATATTAAGTCGCAAAGTCTTGCAACTAAGGCAAGCAGCAGCCGACTAGATTTTCCCCCGAAGGCGAAGTAGTCTGCGGCGTATGCTGGGATCTATATACCGGCGTTTCATTTCCTAACCAATGTGTCAATCATCATTTGAATCAGTCACTATTGGCTAAAGTTATTCGGAGGTAAAGGGGGCGGATCCTTTTGATCATTTACAGGCTCGCATAGGCTAAAGGGGCGAAACAAAGCCTGCAATTGGCCGAAAAAGATAAATGTGAATCGCGCGTTGGGTTGCACTACGGCATAGAGAAAACATTTTTTACTATTCTGTATTTGTAAATATTTTACTCTCCTGGATTTACTACACGGTTGTAAGAAGACCATGTTTACGTATCATTATTGAATGTGATGGCTGCAAGAGAACTTAAGTGAGCTATGCGGCTTTATATTTTCCCGGTATCTTGTTTTAGAACGATCTTGACGTTTCTGTGATGAGTCTATTTTTAAACTAAATTCAATCCAAAGTGTTTATTGTCATATGCACAGTAAAGAACCCAGTTTCCCTGCACAATAAAATTCTTACAGTTGCCAGCAAAAAATAAAATGGAAACTAAGAAATGTTTGGAATCTCTTGAATCCCAAGACTTTAACCTTCCGAATGATATTTGGAACGATGCATTTGAGCGATTGGTGACATAGTACAGACACCGTTTCCGTACATGTCTGAGATACGTATTTGCTCCTTTGCAAGCTTTGGGAATATTAAGGGGGTAATAAGTTTGACTGAACTATCTGACTGTTTTGTTGATGTTCCCATTGTAGCACCTTATAATCCGGTGCGCCTTATAGTGCGGAAAATACGGTAACTTGATTTGATAAACAAGCCTGAAATAAACCAGAGGTGCTAAATTGCTGCCAAAGTAAAAACAAAGCTTAACTCCAGATGTGCGAAGTTCAGCGGTGAACTGTGTGTTTCGGCTGAACTACCCAGCTTGGGCTTTACTTGGGGCCGGGTCCCTTAAATCAAGTGCAGTGCCTAAATCAGGGGTGGCGAACAAGTTTGACACTAAAACCTGAATTTTTTAACTGTGAGAGTCAAAGAGCCACACCACGCACTGACCTGCTATGACAGACACAATTAAAAACATATTATTTCCCATAACACACTCTTCTCCTTACAATACAACAAGTATTGTTCTTGTGTTGATTTCAAGGAAAGTGTCCATCCTCAATACACACACAAAGAAACTAAACATGAAACAAGGCAAAGAGCCACAGTATATAGAAAATATGATAAGGCAAAGAGCCGCATGCGGCTCTAGAGCCACACGTTCGCCACCTTTAGCCTAAATGAACGGTTTGGCGCTTAAGTGCGCATCTCGGCGACGTGCAGTGAACAAAAGTGAAACTCAACAAAATGCAACCAAAAAGGAAATCAAATTCTGCAGATTACAAGATGCAAATAGTGAAAGATTTGGCCAAAAAGCAGAGAGTTTGTAAAGCTATGTGCAAGGTTTCTTCATTTTCCTCATGTTGAGGTTTTTGAGTTTTTCCTTGCCCTCAAGTAGGTTTTAGATCAGGGGATGGTATCATAGTAGTCTGTAGTTTGCAATAATCTGTGCAGCCCTTTGAGACACCTTGTGATAAAGGGCTATACAAATAATGATGTCATGACATTACATGACATGACAGGAAGCAAAAAATGGCATCTGCCATGAGGGAAGCGGAAGGATTAAGCCGCGCGTCTTTTACCCAAACAGAGGAAGAACATTTCTTTGGATTTAGTGATTTTGAGTTAAACTGATTTTAAAATGTTTTGTAAGCATTTTCTTTATCTTAACAACTATTTGACTAAAAGTAAGTGCATGTGTTAATCCTTCACGTAAGAAATGACGAGAGAGAAGCCCGACCATAATGATTGACATTTCAAGCCCGAACCCGGCTTGAATTTCCAGTCAGGTTTGGGCCCGGGCCCTAGATCTTACCTCTACTCTGGCTGCAAAAAAAAAAATTTAAAAAAAAAGAGTGGCTCAAATGGAAAATGTGTCATTAACCGACACTTTGCTTTTCCGAATAGAGCCTGAACAGCAGCATCGGGACGTGCAATGGCAGAAATGGATTACTGGTAAGAGTTTTTTTTTTTCAAATAAAAAAACATACATTTTCCAATACGTACATGAGGGCTGAGTCATGTGAAATATGAGTTTTAGCATTCTAGACAACAGCGCTGGGGCAACCATACTGTGGAGATAGTGCCAGATTGCAACACAGACACGTATTTTGGTCATCGTCATTGGTGGTTTCTGCGGTAATGGATCAAATTGAATTCCATTGTTATGGTTCCTCGGAGATTAAAGGAAACTTCAGCGACCTGACATTGACACCGATTGATCGGAAAGACAAGTGTAGCATTTTTGATGGATACCCTCCACTTCTGTTCAATTCCGAAATATAATTTGAGGACTTGATTAGTGGGTGAAAAAGTTCAAATATCTATCTCTTTTCCGTGTAAATTTTGAATAAAGTACTGTCAAACCTTCCATTTTGCTCCTATTATGTATTATATGAATAATATTGGGAACAGCATTGACTAATTTCTCCCGAAGGGCGTCATAAATGTTTCCAGACGTCACCGCAGTATTTTGTATTTAGAGCACATGCATTGTGGAAAAGAGCAGCTCGCTGTTTTCCCCTGTGCAGCCATGAAAAAAATAAAAGAATAAGCCACAGTGTTTTCACTGTAGCAAAAAAACAAGTGGCTTCTATTGTCATCAACACATCCCAAAAAGTCATTGGCTGCCCTCTACCCAGTTGGGCAGAACATTGCTGGCTCTCGCTACCACAGCAGACGGTGTGTATTATTTGACCACGAGATGTTGCTGTATCTATCTCTCTATCTATCTAACTCTCTATCTATCTATCTAGCTATCTATCTATCTAGCTCTCCATCTATCTCTCTAGCTCTCCATCTATCTCTCTATCTTTATCTCTCTATCTATCTTATCTGTCTTATCTAACTCTCTATCTCTCTAACTCTCTATCTATCTCTCTATCTATCTCACCAACGTGGTGCCCCCTGTGGACAGCTGAGGTGCCCCCGGACCTGTTCTAAAAATAACTTACCAGTGCTGGGTCATTGTGATTTTCTAGTAAAAGTTTATTTTTAGTGGTCGACTGAGTCAATTTAACGTCACTTTATACCTCTGTGTTGTTTTCTCTTTATTTCTCGCTCTCTTTTGTTTTCTCTCTCTTTCTCCTTTCTTTCCCTCTCATTCTCCTCTTCTCTCTCTCTTTCTCTTATTTCTTCCATTTTTTATTTTTCTCATTTTTCTTTCACATTTATTTTCTCATCTTTCTTACCCTCTTTTTTTCTTTCTCTCATTCTTTTTCTCTTTGTCTTTCACTTTCTCTGTCTCTCTCTTTCTTTACCTCCTCTCTTACCCTATTTCTTCCTTTCTTTCTTTCTCCCTTTCTTTTTCCCTTGCTTTCTCTCCCTTTTTTTTAAATATTATATCTATATATTGTTTTTCTCTGTTTCTTCCTCTTGATTTTCTTGTTCTGTCAGCCTTTTTCTTTTTTCTTACGCTTTCTCTTTTTTCTTTCCTTCTTTCTCTCTTTCTTTCTCTTTCTTTCTTTTTCTTTGTCTCTTTCTTACTCTCTTACTCTCTTTCTTTCTTATTCTTATTCTTACTCTCTTTCTTACTCTCTTTCTTATTCTTTCTTTATTTCTCTTTCATTTTTTCTTTTATTTCCCTTTCTCTTTTTTGTCCTTTCTGACTTCAATAATCAACATAGTAACACCAAAGTAAGTTGTGCAAGTTGTTATTTTAGAAACGCAAATCCAGGTAGGTGCTTTTAGTAAAAAGTAACTAAAAGTAGCTCGAAATTTGAAATTAGTTGCAGAGATCCCTGCTTTAAGGGCTCCCCCTCGCCCGGGCCACAAGCTTTTTTTAGATTTTAAATCTTTAGTGCACGTTTCTCCAGGAGTGCCAGATTCACTTTGTTGTAAACAATGTAGCTTATTGTTTTTAAAATGAAATTATGAAACCGTGATTTTGTGTTTACAGAGTGGATTACCCAGCAGGGATGGAAGCATGGTTCTTCGTTACATTCCTGATCCTACCGATAAACTATTAGATGACGCATTCCTGCCTGCTCCAGGTGAGTGTCCTTAATTCAGACATGGCACTCGGGTGCTGGGCTTTTAATGCCTTTGGTAGATGTGGCAGCCTACAGTGACACACAGTGGTTAAAAGGAGTATTGCAGGAGGGTGGACCTTGACAAAAAGGTCTTATTGACGTGGCTCACATCATTTTACCTCTATTCAAATAGTTGCTACCCTTTTGGTCATTGTGGTAATAAAAGAAGAACAAACGCCAATATAAAATATGATTGTAAATGAATGTAAATAAGACGTTGGTTAAATAATGATTAACTTATATAAAATGTGTAAGACAAAAACTATCTATGTACCGAAGCCATATCCCCCTATTGGGAGGTGACTAGAGTCAAGAACACACATTCACCAAACATTTATTCCCCTTCGCTCTTCCCAACCTAACACGGAACATCAAGCCCACAACACAACAAGGGGTGAGTTGCTGTGCCATGCAAGCCTTCACAAAGAGAGATGTCCGACGGCATACACTGGTTTACCCCCTCCACATCATATGCAGTGATTTCAGTCTTTCTTAACTATCTTTCGCCATTCACATCTATTCCTTACACACGACCTCATATACAGAGCATGTTTCACACCAAACATCTAACCATATTTGGGCTTTTCTCTCGTCCTCGTCTCTCGTCAAGTCCTTGCATGATTTTGTATACTACCAACAGAACCTTGAAATCACATCTTAAGCTAACAGGGAGCGAAGATGGAAAAAAGCTGTTCTAGTAATATGCTAAACGTGTGTTTGAAAGGACAGTTTGGTGTCAAATATGACACCTAAATTTTTGACCGAGTCACTCTGGGTGATATTACATTTGTCAATGTTCAGGGACGTTTTTGAGAACAAGTCACGGCATTTAGATGGACCAGTAACTACCATTTCGGTCTTTCCAGAGTTGAGGCGCAAAAAGTTGAGTGACATCCATTCTTTTCTCTCAGTGAGGCAGGTCTCCAAATTTCCACAGTTTAGTGTGGCCGATTCTTCAATCGGAAGATATAGTTGAGTTTCATCTGCGTAGTAATACAAACTGATATTATACTTGCGAATAATATCACCTAATGGAAGCATGTAAATGCTGAAAAGAAGGGGGCCAAGTACTGAACCCTGCGGAACACCACAGGTAACACTAAAGGGCTCAGATGTCATTTCACCATATTTAACACAGTGCATCCTATCTGAGAGGTTGGATCTGAACCATAAGAGGACGGTTCCTGAGAGACTCATCCATTTTTCCATCTGGTCTAGTAAGATATTATGGTCCACAGTGTCAAAGGCAGCACTAAGGTCCAGCAGCAGAAAGAGTGATGAAGCGCCAGAGTCCATTGCCAGTAGAAGTAGAACTCCCTTCTCAACTTAGTTTTACCTAATGCATAGACATTCAGGCGCCGCCGAGTCGCTTCTGGAACCCACTAATAATCCACGAAGCACCCGCTGATGATCCTCATTTTGTTGCGCTCTTCTGTCTATCACGATAGTCTTATTGACGTAATTATTTATTTCCAATGTAACAAGTTGCTAAAAGTTAGCAGTCGGTATGCTTTGCTGTCCATTAATGGAGGCAAGGCCTGCCCACTGTTTGACTGACACTATACACCAGCCTATCAGGGTTGAGCATACAAACAGCCTTACCTACCCAACACAGACTGCATTCCCTATTCTGTCCCTGCTGAGCACAATACATAATACAAAGATGTTATGATAATAAAGACAAAATCAATTCATATAAAAACCAGCAATAACCAAAGTGCGAAGGAGCGAGTTGTTCCCTTCAAATAATTCAAAGTTCTAACTATTTTTCGCAGACTACATGAACCAGAACACGGCATCAGATATGATGAACCCCGTGTACCAGAACCCGGGCCCCACGCGCTCCCTCCTCCCCACCATCTCCTCGGACGAAGCCGACGAGTCCGAGTACCTCAACTGCTTCAAGAACGGACCCGAGTACCTCAACGAGTTCCTGCCCCGCTCCAACGGCGCCGTCCACAAGTACAAGCAGCAGAACAGCATAGACAACCCGGACTACCAGCAGAGCTTCATGCCTTCCTTCAAGGCCCGCATCAACGGACACTTGCCCGCAGCTGAGAACGCAGAGTACCTAGGCCCGGACTGAAGGGCCGAGAACCGAAATGAAGACATTTATTAGCAGTACCGTCAATGATCCGTCACTTCTTAAAACTCAACCCGAGAGGGAACGCGGGCCTTTTCGGATAAGAGAACGTATCCGTTCCAGACATAACTGAAAAAAGAAACCCTCTGGAGATGGACCTCCCGTGACGAGAGTGGACGGGGCCAGCTCGACCTTTCTAGGGATCCGAATGCTGGAAAGGACTTTGGGTGACGCTCCTCCCCCGAACGAGGAAGCAAAGAATGTATGCGACGTCCACTTTAAAGGGAAAACTGGTGAACTACGTATCTTGCAGAAATCCCGGTGAAAACCTGAGGTCAGGACCTGCAATGCAACGTTTGCTTCACGTATTCTCTTTTCCGTTGCACAGCTCCCTCAGAAAATGAGCACAGTTTCTTTAAGGGTGACCATCAATATTCAATTTCTGACATTAGAAATGATAAAATACAACAACCAATTAAAAATATAGTAATATAAACAAAATATTTTGAAGTTATAACTTCCATAAGTTTGGAATAAAATACAGAACATTAAATAAAATAGCTGGACAGTGCAGTATAATACTCCCTTCTCGAATTTAAAGTCTCCTCTACATACAGGCATGTTAGCTTAACAGTACCTTATTGGCTCTAAATGTTGTATCATCAAACTCCGCAGTCTCCACTTAGCTGTATTTTCTTGCTTGCTTTAGTCTTCTTTCAAAATAAATGGCCAAGACAAATTAAATAGAGGGCACCAAAGCTTTTACAATATATTCCATGGTGTCCGCATTGCTGCACGTCTGTTATTTTCTCACAACAGGTAGAGAACTGACAAAAACCTCAAGACCTTCGTTTTCAACTCCACAATCTCCACTTAGCTCCATAGTCCCTTTTACGAAACGCCCAGTCTCTTCTCAAATGAAATAAGTCCCCTTTAAGCATCCCATAAGTGCAGACATGTGAGCTGACCTGTTCCATATTAGCTCTGAATGTTATAGCATCGTGCTCCGCAGTCTCCACTTTGCTGTATTTTTTACTGGTGTTAGTCTCCTTTCAAAGTAAGTCACTAAAACAAATTACCGTAAATTCCGGACTATAGAGCGCACCTGGTTATAAGCCGCACCCATCACATTTTAAGGGGAAAACCGATTATGTCCATACACAAGCCGCACCTGTATATAAGCCGCATGCACCCACATAAAAAAAACACGAAATTAATCCAAGCCAAACTTCCCGCGATTGAAACTAAATGTCCTCCATTGAAGCACACAGTCCAACAATCACAGCCGCCAAAATGAACGTAACATGATATAGGTACTTAAAATTTGTTGCAGACCTGCAGATTCTGAGTGCCCGTTGATAGTAATCCAAGGGAAAAAAGTGTATATTTCCAAAGGTAAAGGTGGGAAAAATATATATCCATTATTGTCCGCCGTGTCCACAAAAACTCACCTTTACCGGTCCCCACTTTCACATCAGCCCGCGTTTGCTCCGCCCCTCTTTTTTAATTTGCTCGTGCAGAATAAATGTCTCAAATAAATAAAAAAAAAATACATCACAAAAATATACAGTTGCAAATACATATTACACATATTTACAAAGAATGGCGGTACATCGAGAGAGTTTTCAAAGCTTTAATAATAATAATATAACTTTCATCCTAAACCGTGCCTTTGGGAGGTAGCTTCACGCTACTAACAACACGCTCGCATACCTCCAAATTAATCTGGTAAGGAAATTAATGCCGTATTAGTTAGTGTCACGGCAGACCATTCGCTTCTTCTTCCTTGTTAATGACATTTAAGTTATGTTCTTCAATGTCGGGAAGAAACTTTATCATGATGACGTCGTCCCACGCTCCCTTACTTTAATACACCCCAGCAATATGCCCGTTTGCTTTTAATCTGAAAGCTGCGTCATGAGCCTTATTTTGTGCAATTTGCACGATGAGGGTATGTCTACGCTCAGAAGTTGGGATCTTCCTCGGCGCATATATTCCACCGGTCTAAATCTTACCTTACATACTCGAGCGCCGCTGGCGGCCCTTAAAAAAATGACATAAATTGGCCGCATCACTGAATAAGCCGCAGGGTTGAAAATTTGGGAAAAAAGTAGCGGCTTATAGTCCGGAATTTACGGTAACTATAAGACTTATATCGTCCACATTGCTCAAGGTCTTTTTAAAAAAATCTGTAACAAGCATATTACGAGAGAACGGGCAAAAAAAACCCTCAAGTAAGTATTACACTCCACAGTCTCCACATAGCTGCATAGTCCTTTTTAACCACACTCCATGTCTCTTCTCAAATGATACAAAGTCCTCTTTGAGGCTCTCGTAAGTGCAGACGTGTTAGCTTAGGGGGCACCTTATTAGCTCTAAATGTTGTAGCATCACACTCCGCAGTCTCCTCTTTGCTGTTTTTTCTTGCTTGTTTTAGTTTCCTTTCAAAATAAGTCACCAAAATAAATTAAATAAAGGACACCGGAGTGTGTAGTTACTTGAAATATTCCATATCATCCACATTGCTGCGGGTCTTCTTTAAAAATCTGTAACAAGCCTATTAAGAGAGAACCCTCAAGACATACGCAGGGTTGGGTAGGGTTACTTTAACTGGATTACTTTCAATTACTTTTGGATTACTCCAATAGAAAATATGCTAATAAAAGACAAAAGGAACTAAATATGAATAAAATGATGACTCACAACACGTGATAAGCTTTCTCTCCTAGCTTTGATCTCCTGCAAAACGAACATAAAATGCGACAGAAACGAAATGAAAATAAATCCAAACAGCTTGCCAATATCATTTTTGCCGTTCCATGTGTTCCGTTACTCCCCAAGCCTGCACAAAATGTAGTCATTTTATTCGTATTTAGTATCTTTTGTCTTTTATTAGCATATTTGGTATTGGAGTCATCCAAAAGTCATTGAAAGTAATCCAGTTAAAGTAACCCTACCCAACATACGTATTATTCTCCACAGTCTCCACATAGCTGCATAGACCTTTTTAATGACACTCCCTGTCTCTTCTTAAATGACACAAAGTCTTCTTTAAACCTCCCATAAGTGCAGACGTGTTAGCTTTACCAGCACCTTATTGGCTCTTAAATGTTGCGAGATCATTTTCCACAGTCTCCCATTTGCTGTATTTTCTTGCTGGCTTTCATGTCTTTTCAAAAGAAATTCGCTAAACAAATTAAATAGAGGACACAAGAGCCTGTATTCAATCTATTTCACAGTGTGCACTTTGTTACATGTCTATTTTTTTTTTTGTTTATTTGTGTTTTTTCTTGCCCATGGTCTCTTCATAGATAACGTCTTTTATGAGGTTGAGCTGTAGCACTAGTAATGAAAAATTTGCACACTGATTTTAGTATATTTGATGTATTTTGTTGTGTGCTGGGCACAATTTCCTTTGCTGGATTATGCGTGTTTGTAGGGGTTCTTCAGGACCAAAAAATTTGACGCTTTTTTCAACGGTTAAAGAAGATTTCCAATGGGCATTTTTTTTAGATGCACTGTGGTCATCTATGATCATTTCTGGTCTGTAGTTTTGCCTAAGTATAAAAAAAATCGATTTCAACTACAAAACAAGGTCATTTCCTTATACATTCCTGTTCCCCCCTTTTTCAAAGAGAAAATTCCAGGTCAGGTGTTCCTCTATGTGCCAGTGTGCGTGTATTTGCGTGTCTGTTTCCGTAACCATTTCAATAAACGTAGTACTTTCTCCACGTTTGCAAAAAATAGAACACTTTTATATACAGTAGTCCGGTTTCCCAGGCTTGTCCACACTGTAGCACCCTCCCCCGGTATAAAAGGACCAGTTTGAAAGGAAAGCACTAAATGTAGCAGCCTGTTCCGCCTGCATTTGAATGGAGGACCAATCCTGCTGTATGTAGAAATAAATAAATGCCATAAAAATAAATGAACACATCAATAAATTGCATAATACATAAATATATGAAATATATGGAATTAAAACGTACATTAAAAATGTATTTCATTCGGTACTTATTTTGTTGTGTATTTTCTCTCAACAAAATGTTATCCAAGTAAAGGGGGCGTCATCAAACGGACTGAGTTTTTCACGATTAAATATGCGGAAAAAAATACGCTACGCAACAAAATACATGCTGGAAAACATGACAAAGTACTTGGCAGAAATTATGACACAAGAAATGACAAACTACTTGAGAAACTAGACGACGAAATACATAAGAAAATAAATGACGAATTAGATGCCAAAATACGCGGGGAAAATATGCGACCAAATGCGCTACAAAACGCGAAACAGAATACACGACAAAGTACACAACAAAATTCACGACAAAACCAATGACAAATTAAGCGAAAAAAAAGCAACACAATACTTTTCGAAATTAATGACAAAATACACGACAAAATAAGTAACAAAATATGTGAAATATAACAAATTACACATCAAAATACGTGACAAATTACAAGACGAAATACATGACAAAATACAAACAACAAATACGTGACAAAATAAATTTAAAATCTGCGTGGTGATAACACTACAAAAATAAAGTGACAAAATACTTGACAAAGTATGTAACACAATAAACTAAAAATAAATTACGAAATAAATCACAAAAAAATCCATGACAGGATACACACAATATGCGGAAAAAAAGGCAAAATATGCGACAAATTCCGCGACCCAATATGTGACAAAATAAATTCAAAATCTGCGTCGTGATAACACTACAAAAAAAAAGTGACGAAATACTTGAAAAAATGTGTAGCACAATAAGCTAAAAATAATTACGAATAAATCACAAAATACACAAAAAAATAAATACATGACAACATTCACAAAATAAGTGACAAAAACATGACAAAATCCGCGACCAAATATGTGACATAATAAATTCAAAATCTGCATGGTGATAACACTACAAAAATAAAGTGACAAAATACTTGACAAAGTATGTAACACAATAGACTAAAAATAAATTGCAAAATAAATAAAAAAATACACAACAAGATACACAAAATACGCGACAAAATGCACGACCAAATATGTGACAAAATAAATTCAAAATCTGCGTCTTGATATCACTCCATAACAAAGTGACAGAATATGTAATACAATAAGCTAAAAATAAATTACGAAATAAATCACAAAAAATCCATGACAAGATACACAAAATATGCGAAAAAAATGGCAAAATATGCGACAAATTCTGCGACCCAATATGTGACAAAATAAATTCAAAATCTGCGTCGTGACAACACAACAGAATAAAGTGACGAAATACTTGACAAAATATGTAACACAATAAGCTAAAAAAAAAAGTACGAAGTAATCACAAAATACACACGAAATACACGACAAAAAAATGACAAAATATGCGACAAAATGCGCGACCAAATACGTAACAAAATAAATTCAAAATCTGCGTGGAGATAACACTACAAAATAAAGTGACAAATTACTTGACAAAGTATGTAACACAATAAACTAAAAATAAATTATGAAATAAATCACAAAAAATCCATGACAAGAAAAAAAAAATATATAACAGAATAAGCTAAAATTAAATTGCAAAATAAAAAATACACAAGATACACAAAATACGCGACAAAAAAAATGAAAAAATATGCGACAAAATGCGCGACCCAATATGTGACAAAATAAATTCAAAATCTGCGTCTTGATATCACTCCAAAACAAAGTGACAAAATATGTAATACAATAACCTAAAAATAAATTCCGAAATAAATCACAAAATATATGACAAAAAGCACAACGAAGTACACGACAAAATATGCGACAAAATAAAAGACAAAAATAAATACTGGAACAAATGGATGTCAAAATGCATTGATAAGTGGCATTTACGTCATATATTTAGGTATTATGTGATTTACTCACATATTCATGTATTTACATGGCCTGAATAATAGTTATTTATGTATTTAAACATATATTACCACAAACGGCAGGATCGGTCCTCCATTTTTTGCAGAAGTGACACAGGTACATGTACAGTTCTAGCAGTTAATCCGCGATGCTGTGATCGAAATATATACACGCAATATGAACATAGTCCGCTGTACTATACACGCAATATATGCAAATACCTGATTTGTGGTTTCAATGTGATTAAAATGTACATGAATAAATCTTTTTTTCTATGGATTTAAAAAAAAAAACAACCTTTGTTTCTCTTTGAGGTCTTTGAGTTGATCGCCTCATCTTATCAGTCACGAGTGCAGTACCGTCGATGACGACTTGCCGGAGATAAGATCGGCATGCGAGTTCGTGAAGTTTTGTTGGAGAGTCCCGATTACTGGTGGGGCTTCACGAAGCGGCATCCCGTCATCGTACTCGTGTGGAGGGAGAAAATTGACACACTGCCACCATGTTGAACTCCGTAGTCTGATGAGGAAATGAATATTCAACGCGATTACACACTTTATTGTGCTGACTTAAAGAGACTGCGTGTATTATTAAGCGCCTCCTAGTCAAGTCAAGTCACATTTATTTATGACGCCCTTAATCACAAAAATGTCTCAAAGGATTGCACAGGATTACAATGACACAATGACCTGATCTTAAACCAACATGCGGGCAAGGAACAACTCAAAACCTCAGCGTCAGGGTCAAACATAGTTGCCGGACACAACCGAATGTTTGATCTTACATTACATTACTGTTTGATCTTACATTACACATAGTCCAGCGTTTTTCCGAATTGCTCAGTCCACAATTGAATGGATTTGGGAGTACAGTCAATAAACATGCCCGATTAAAGTCGCCGTCGACGATAAAGCTCCGTTGGGGTAGTACAAGCTGCTGTTTAGCAGCGGGCAGGAGATTTAGCGCTATGCTAACGTTAGCATCTGGTGAAACTGTTAGCGGTGGAAAGTATACAGCAAACACAAAGACCACAGTTAACTCTCCCGGTACATAGCTAAAAACTCCATATCGAGTGAGCAGTGTGTGTCAATGGTTCCGCTATTATTGTAGCGCGTAGTCTCCAACCCCTGTTTTTACCGGAGTCTTCGTCTCGTTCGAGCCGGTGATGTAATGCAGCGTCGGGAAAGCCAAGACTCCGTGATGGCAAAAAAAAAGTCCTCCAATTCCGGACGTTGTTGGTGGCGATCCGCAGCTCAATTCACTCATTGTGGACGGATGGATCTGGCGTTGGTTGAACATGCTTGGGAGCGCTGGTCTGTGTGGTCGCCTTCTTAGCTTAGCTCAGCCTTTTCTCCGTCGAATGTCATTGTCGGCGGGCGGAAAATCTTCCAGGGAGATCCGGTGGTCTCTGTATATCCCTCGGGATGTAGTGGATATTATTGTAAATGCGAAGGGAGTCGAAGGGAAAATAAGAGGGATCAGGGGACACTGAAAAACAAAAGACGAACTGGAGCCCGAGCCGCAGCGTCTACCTGACGCGCCGGTAATCCCCTTCAGGATGACCAGGGTGAATTACATTTAGCATTACAGTACACAATCATAGTAAACACTAGGTAACATGTTGAAAATTTGTCCAGAAAGTGCATGACAGCAGCGACGCCCCCAGCCTGTAAACTAGTCCAGAAAGTCTATGACGGCCACGACGCAGCTTCCCATCTCTGCCAGCTGGTCCATGCAGGCGTTCGCATGCTTTAGGTCAAACGCTGGTCCGCTGGCTCATCTCAAATCGTCCTTCTCCTTCGTATCACCACCAGGCAGGCAGGCAGAAAAAGACAGGACAATACAGAATACGAGGTGGGCATCAATCATAAGCTTTGGAATAGAAGTGTGTCTTAAGCCTCGATTTAAAGCACCGGGGCCCGGATGGAGAACGCTCTCAAGCCTGCGGACTTCTTGGCTCTCGGAGTCACAAGTAGACCGGCATTTTCAGAGTGCAGACTCCGTGCAGGGACATAGCGGGAAATCAAATCCGAGAGATAAGAGGGTGCAAGTCCATGCAAACATTTATATGTTGATAATAGAACCTTAAAGTCACATCTTAAGTGGACTGGGAGCCAGTGCAAGTTGGCCAATACAGGAGTAATATGCTCAAACTTTTTGGTCTTGGTCAAAAGTCTAGCTGCCGCATTCTGAACCAGCTGCAAACTTTTGATACTAGACATCGGGAGACCAGAAAGCAATACATTACAGTAATCAAGCCGAGAAGTAATAAACGCATGAATTAAAATCTCTGCATCTGATTGGGACAGCATTGAACGAATCTTCGCAATATTACGGAGGTGGTAGAAAGCTATTCTAGTAATATTTTTCACATGTAACTGAAACGACAGATTAGGATCAAATATAACACCTAGATTTTTGACCGAGTCACTATGGGTGATATTACATTTGTCTAGGTTCAGGGTAATGTTTGAAAACAAATGACGACAGTGAGCTGGACCAATAATCAACATTTCAGTTTTTTCTGGGTTAAGGCGTAAAAAATTATTTGACATCCATCTTTGAATCTCAGTAAGGCAATCCTCCAGATTTCTAAAACTTAAATGTCCAGTTTTTTCCAGTGGCACATACAGTTGAGTGTCATCTGCATAGCAATGGAAACTAATATTATACTTGCGGATAAAGTCACCAAGTGGTAAAAAAAACCCTTATATAAACTTTTATTAATCCCGATTTGCTTGCGCGTGTGTGTGTGTTCGGGTGTGGCTTATAGGCTCCGAAACAGCTATACCGATTTTCGTGAGGTGAAGGGACCCTCAATAAATACTTACATAATCGATAACAAATTTGATGGAAATGCGTAAAACAAGTGCCATTTAAAAAGTAGGCGTCTGATTGTGTGAAGCGCTTGCGCTAACTCCTCTGAGCTAATGCTGGCGGTGAGAGGTCTCTTGTGGTAGCCTCTAGGAATGTTTGTAACATGGATTTTCCGTGGTATGTCGAGCAGTGTTCCCTCTAAGCTGCTCGCACATTCTCAGCGCACAAGAAAATCTAGCCAGCGCACAAAAATGAGGCCTTAAAATTACTTATTAAGAAGCAACTCAAGTCAAAGTTACAGTGCATGAAGGTAAAAATACACGGGTTCCCCTGACGTTGTGTCCTAAATGCGGTATTTTGAAGTCGAGTCGAAGGAGAACGAAGTTGAGTAAAGTTAGTAAAGAACCGGCTCCTTCGGCTCGGCTCACTAAAAAGGAACCGGCTCTTTCGGGTCCTAATCGGCTCTTCAGGTTGTTTTTGCTTCTTTAATCCCAACATGACCAAATATTAAGTAAAATGATGCACAAAATGACTTAAAGGAAAGGGGGAATAGAACAAAAAAGAAAAAAATACCAATTTGAAAATTAGTGAAAAGCTGAGAAAAAAAGAAACAAAGGGAAGAGAAAAAAAGAAGGAAAAATTTAGAAAAAAGCCAAAAAAAAAGACAAAGAAATGTAGGAAAAAAGTAAATAGAGAACAAAAAGAAAAAAGTAACAGCTCGGAAAAAATAAACACAATGAGATTTTTTTTAAAGGAATTAAAAAAAAAAAGTAAAAAAAAACACAGAAAAAAGAAGAAAAAGTTTGTGTTGCATTCAAATAATTTCCAATTATATCAAGTGAATCTTGTTGCCAACATTGTACTTCCACTCAAAAATGTGATTAAGTACAGTTCTGTATCTTACAACCAACTAAATAAGCCCCCCAAAATGTTAATATTATGCGACAAAATATATCAGGAAATAAAAAGAAATGGATATCTTTTGAAATAATTGTAAGAACATACGACATTTGTACATGAGTCAATTCATTCAAAAGAGAAAAATCATTTTGCGTTGCCGGAAACTCAGCAAAATGTAACTTGATGTCAAGTTTTGGACATGTTTGATAATGAATTATCTTGCCACACTTGGGATTATGGTTGCTCACTGTTGTTTCAAGCGCTGCTCACCGACTTTGAACGCTCAGACCCGTAAGAAAAATTAGAGGGAACATTGATGTTGAGTCAAGTCATGTTTATTTTTGTAGCCCTTCATCACAAGGAGTCTCAAAGGGCTGCACAGACCACAGATGATTGCAAACCGAAGACTATTATAACACCATCCCCTGATCTAAAACCTACATGAGGGCAAGGAAAAACTTAAAACTTCAGCATTTGGTGGAAAGTAGAAGCAAAAAGGGAGAGGAGCCATCTGGGCATCCCGGGCAGAGGACTGGAGGATGCTGCTTGAGAGGGTGGGATGGAATCCCACTTGAGAAGACAGAGCTACGCCCTTGCACAATAGTATTGCCCTTTACACATTGATTAACTGCTGTTAAAAGTGTCGATAAAATTTGTTCAAACCTCATATTGGGGCGGCAGTAGCTCAGGAGGTAGAGCGCTCGTCTTGGGATCAAGGGATCCCAGTTCGAATCCCGGCTCGTCCGTGTTACATGTCGAAGTGTCCTTTGGTAAGACACTGAACCCCTAATACGCCCAATAAGCAGGTTAGCGCCTTACATGGCTGCAAGGCCGCTATTGGGAAATGTGGAGCACATTGTAAAGCGCTTTGGGAAGTCATTGAGTTGAAAAGCGCTATAGAAATGCTGATCATTTATTGTTAGAAAATGATATAATGAAATTAGTTGTGTCGAGAAAAATTGTTCAAAGTAAAAACCTCTAAGAATGTCACCTTCGACAGCACTAATCATTTTGTTTTATTGTTTAATTTTGATTATTGTGTTTGTTTTAATATTTTGTGTGTGATACCTTCTACATTTTTTATCTTTTATAGACAGGGTTGGGTAGGGTTACTTAAACTGGATTACTTTCAATTACTTTTGGATTACTCCAATACCAAATATGCTCATAAAAGACAAAAGAAACTAAATATGAATAAAATGATGACTCACAACACGTGGTAAGCTTTCTCTCCTGGCTTTGATCTCTTTGATCTCCGGCAAAACGAACATCAAATGCGACTGAAACAAAATGAAAATAAATCCAAACAGCTTGCCGACATCATTTTTGCCGTTCCATGTGTTCCGTTACTCCCCAAACCTGCACAAAATGCAGTCATTTTACAAGGGGAATTCACATTTCAGCACAACAGAAACAAAACAAAAATAAATCCAAACAATTTGACAGCATCAATCACATTACTGTGCATGTTGAGAGATTTGTCAGCTGTGGTTATAATGTTTGAAATGAACTTCTTTTGTGGAGCACCAAAAGATGTGTCTTACCGTTGGCAGCTCTCGCTGTAGACTGCCAACAAACCCCGCCTCCCGGTCACATGTCAGAAGCCAAAACCAATCCCTACCCCATACCAGCAGGTGGCAGTGTTGGACTCATCATTGCAGGACACTTACCAAAAACTATACACATATTTCAGCAGGAATTTCAATAAAACAAAAGTTATTATTACACCCGTTACATAAATGTTTATGTTTTATATGAACTGTCTTTAGGATTAGAAACAAAACTGTCTCGATTGTCATTGATAGAAACGTAGTGAACGAGATTAGACGTGGCACTCCAGGAAAGGCATGTATTAAAGAGAAGATAAGATAAGAAAATGAACGAATAGAAGTCAGTGCTAGGGGACAGGACTAAATTTTAGGTTCGTCAGAAAATTGTGCAATAATAGTAGCAGCAACATTTTTCAAAATAAAGAAAGGAAATAGAATATAAGCATACATTTCTGGATACTTACGTAAACTACTTTCTCAGTCTTTTTTTATGTTAGTGATGGCCGCCAGGGAATAAATTTTATAAGAAAATTGCATTTTAAAATTACAGTGGGACCTCGCTACTTCGCGGTTCGACGTTCGCGGGTTCAGAGCTTTGCGGGCCTAAAAAATAATAATAGTTTAAAAAAAATAATAATAATATCAATAAAAAAAAATAAAAAATTAATAATAATGAAAAATATTACATTAAAATTAGAAATTACATTATTTTACAAAATTTGAAAACAAAATATTCAATTAGAATTAGTAATTGCACCATTTTACAAAATTTTAAAACACAAAGAAATGCACGTATTATTTCTTTAGAATTAAAGAAATACCATTGGAATTAAAGCAAGCTCTTGCTGAATACTCGACTCCCCATTGGCCCATTCACTACAGTAGACCATGCTTATCTCGTATGTATACTGTACAGCACAATACAGTACGCTTCTCGCCATTATTGTAGTTAGCCTTTGTCTCGCGGTGATTTTTAAAGTTTTGTGAAGTCCATCCCCCTTGGTGCAGCTTGTGAACCGAAGAAAAAGCTAAATATGCTAACAACTACCGAAAAAGTGAGTTTATTGGACAAATTGAAAGCAGGAAATAGCTACGCTAGCGTAGCCCGACAACATGGCCTTAACAAATCCACTGTTAGATACATAAAGAAGGAAGAGAAGAACATCCCCAAAACTGCTGCAATATCTTTCACGAAAGATGCCAAGAGGGTTGTAAACACCCAGAATAAGACCATGGTGCGAATGGAAAATGCACTGCTTATTTGGATCCACGATTGTTGGGCGAAGAAAATCAGCCTGGATGCAAACCCAATCCGAGGTTAAAAAAACTTATTGTAAGAGGTAAATTTGATACCAATGTTACGATACCAACTGTATGTAACATTCTACATGCTGACATTTCTTGTGTAAATATGTAAATTATAACTATAGCCTTATCCTCCTTGTTTTATAACCTTATCTTCTCTGTTCCTTAATCTTCTTGGCTTTTTACCTCACTGTGAATGTGTGAAACTGGAGTGTCATGCCCAATTTCGTTGTCACAATATTTTAACCCATTTTGTAACAATGACAATAAAGGTATATTCTATTCTATTCTACATTTGTTTTATTGAAATGAAATGAAAAGATCTGCATTGATATAGCGCTTTTCAAGTCAATGACTTCCCAAAGCGCTTTACATTGTGCTTCACATTTCCCAATAGCGGCCGTGATCTGTGCAGCCATGTAAGGCGCTAACCTGCTTATTGGGGGTATTGGGGGTTCAGTGTCTTACCCAAGGACACTTCGACATGTAACACGGACGAGCCGGGATTCCAACTGGGATCCCTTAATCCTAAAACGATCGCTCCACCTCCTGACCTCAACCTATTGTTTGATTGTTTAACAAGAATCTCTCTCTCTAACCGTATTCCATATGGTGTACTGTATTGTACTGTGTACAGGGGGGTGTACTGCAAAGGTTTTTTGTTTTTTTTTTGAAGGGGCGTCGCCACTTCGCGGATTTTCACTTTTCGCGGGTGGTTTTGGTCCCCATTAACCGCGATAACCGAGGTCCCACTGTTCCCCGTTGGCTTACTTTTAGCATTATTTTTTCTCATTTTATACATAACTTGTAGTCGTGTTGATTCTATGTAGTTCACAGTTTTGCCTCTTAGTGGCAGCACCGACTCCCGAGCTCGCATCCTCCCCTGAAAAACAAGGAAAAACAAAGACGAAGAAGAAGATCGATTTTTTTTTTTTGGTCCCACAACAAAATATGCCAAAGTTTCCCTGAGCCGCCACTGCTGTCTTCGTCTCTCCCCTAACACCTAAAATGGGCTTCGTTCCAGACCGTGGCGGCTTTTATCTTCTCCTGGTGATAATTGTGCTCTCGGAAACCAATTTTCGATGGGTAAGTTGCATTTTGCCGGCTCTTCTCGTCATTTAAATACATGACTCAGCTCCCGAAGCTGTAAGGTAAATACTTGGAGATTGACGGCTAAAATGAGCTCTTGCTAACTTGCGTGTATTCGTCGTTAATCTTTTTTTTCATTAAACGATATTCGTGCGAAAAATAATACTCATAAAACATTTAAAAAATGTTATAAAAAGCCTAGCGAGCAGTTTTCCAACTCGTCGTCCATGACGTTTTAATACAGAACTTGGCGACACCTTGATGCAAGCATTGGAATTAAAGCCTGGTTCGATTTTGGCTTTGTGTTAACTCTCAAAACTGTACAATTACAGTATTTGGATTATTTGAATTAAATACTGAAAGAAACCTTTCAAAGTCATGTTTATTTGTATAGCCCTTAATCACAAAGAGTTTCAAAGGGCTGCACAGACCACAGATTATTGCAAACCATCCCCTGATCTAAAACCTACAGGAGGGCAAATAATACACAGCTATATATAAAATATAGGTTATTAATATGCTATAGAATAGAAGTGTGTTTTATGCTTAGATTTAAACATTTCCACTGAGGTTGCAGATCGGATCTCAGGGGGAAGAGCATTCCACAGCACTGGAGAACGCTCTCGAACCTGCGGATCGCTTCTTGGGTCTGGAGATCCGGAATAATCTGTTGCCTCGTTAGCGATGCTACAGTGTCGAAAAGGATTTGGGGGTTATTCTATAGCGCCGCAATCGCCTTTGAAAAATAGGCTTATTTTGCAGAGGCAAGGGCTGCTTTATACTTATACAAGTTGTCACACCAGGTTTGACGGAAAACATCAAGCTTGGTAGCGTGCCATTTTCTTTCAGATTTTCTGCAGTCTTGTTTAAGGGATCTAGTTTCATCAGTAAACCAAGGCGTGCGTCTTTTAGGTCGTGATTTAAGCCGTTGGGGCGTTACGGAATCCAGGACACTAGCCAGGGTAGCATTAAACTCATTAATGAATGAGTCAATTTAGCCTTTATATAAAGGAAACGACGCAACTACTCCTGAAAGAAGATTAGAGAGCTCAAAAGCTATGCCAGTGCAAATATTGCGTCCGCTAAATCCTTTAGTTTCTTTAATACAACATTTAGCCAGCACCTCAAATGTAACTAACAGACATTTTGTAAACAAAAATCATATCAAATTATGTTGAATGGTGGGTTGCGTCGTTTGAGTTATCTGTGAATGTGTCATCCTTTTAATCTAATGTGTAGCTTTGCTAAAAGTAAGTTAAAATCAGAGAGGTGCAGAGGAAAATAAAGAATGAAGGCTCTTTAATCTAAGTTGGGCATTGTTAACACAAAAAGCCTTCATTCTTTATTTTCCGCCGCCCCTCTCTGATTTTATCTTACTTTCAGCATGGTTACACATTAGATTGAAAGAATGAGGGTGGGGGAGTGCTGGAGACCGATGTCATGCTCGTTCTGCAAGTTTTTTTTTTTTTGTGTTGATTGATAGTGTAGTATGAAAACGGTGAAAGTCAGAAAAGGCTAGTTTCAAGTAGAGTCCAAATTCCAACCAAAGAACGATGAAAAAAGAAGAGTTTATTTTAGCGCGTTTAAGAAATTGACATTATGAACAAACTCACTAAGGTTGCAATAAATGACGCAAGCAAGGTGAAGTCGGCAGCGGGTAAAAAAGTTCCTAATTCTGTACAGCTCCATAACACTGTTAATTCGAAAAAAAAAGCAATGTTCATTTTTTTTTTTTCAACAGAACACTGTATTATTTCACCACGAGATGTCGTTGTAGGTTTAGTGTAACCGAAAATAAGTGCATCAAAGCACAAGGAAGAATACAAACCCGCACAATTTTTCTGCTGCCTACAACTCCTGACTTGCGTCGTCATTGTAGCCTCTGTTAAGATCAATATGTTGCGCATGCCTGTATGTGTATTCCTAGGTTGCGCTCTAATAAACTCTTGTTCTCTTATCTTTCTTGGTGTTTCGGTTTGCATGTGGACTGTACTTGAAACGGGTGTTACACTGACTAATAGAAAGAAAACAAAAAAACATTGGTATGTACATGCTGTCACTCTCTACCACTCCCATTTCTCCTACCTAATTTGTTCCGCCCCAAGCAGCTTTGCTAAAACTAAGATAAAAGCATAAGGGCTCTTTGAACTCAGTTGTGCATTGTTAACACATACTCAATAGAGAAAGTATTTAACTTTCCACTTTTTACGGACACCTCAAATGACGCACCCCGTAAAGTTTGACCTGTTTCACAACATGCATGTCACTTTGTGTTCTGGTACTGTTATGCTACAATGGGCACTGGGGAATCTCAATCTTAAAAAGACGCGCACTTAAACCCTAAAATTGTCCCCCCCCCAAAAAAAACTTGAAACAGACAAAAAGCACACCCCATTTTATTTCATTTTTTTGATAAAACAGACATTGACATTTTTGTTTGGCAACTGACCTGTTTACAACAAGTCATTGAAAGCATAGATAAAACGCCAAAGTGCAGCATTTCAGGTGAAACAAAGCTGTCTCAGAATCAGTGTTCCCTCTAAGCTGCACACTGCTCGCACATTCTCAGCGCTCAAGAAAATCTAGCCAGCGCACAAAAATGAGGGCTCAAAATTACTGATTAAGAAGCGACTTAAGTCAAAGTTACAGTGCATGAAGGTAAAAATACAAGGGCTCCCCCGACGTTGTGTCCTAAATGCGGTGTTTTGAAGTCGAGTCGAAGTAGAACTAAGTAGAACTAAGTTGAGTAAAGTTAGTAGAGTTTGTCGAGACCGGGCTCCTTCGGCTCGGCTCACTAAAAGGAACCGGCTCTTTCGGGTCCTAAACGGCTCTTCAGGTTGTTTTTGCTTCTTTCATCCCAACATGACCAAATATTATGTAAAATTATGCACAACATGACTTACAGGTAGGGGGGAATAGAACAAGAAAGAAAAAAATACCAAAATGAAAAAGTAGTGAAAAGCTAAGAAAAAAAGAAACAAAGGGAAGAGAAAAAAAGAAGGAAAAATTTAGAAAAAAGCCAGAAAAAAAGAAAATAAAGAAATGTAGCAAAAAAGTAAATAGAGAACAAAAAAAGTAACAGCTCGGAAAAAATAAATACAATGAGATTTTTTTTAAAGGAATTAAAAAAAAGTAGAAAAAAGAAGAAAAAGTTTGTGTTGCATTCAAATAATTTCCAATTATATCAAGTGAATCTTGTTGCCAACATTGTACTTCCACTAAAAAATGTGATTAAGTACAGTTCTGTATCTTGCCACCGACTAAATAAGCCCCCCAAAATGTTAATATTATGCGACAAAATATATCAGGAAATAAAAAGAAATGTATATCTTGTGAAAGAATTGTAAGAACAAACGACGTTTGAAGGCCGTACAACCTTTGCAATAGTACATGAGTCAATTCATTCAAAAGAGAAAAATCATTTGGCATTGCCGGAAACTCAGCAAATTGTCAAGTTTTGGACATGTTTGATATTAATTATCTTGCCACACTTGGGATTATGGTTGCTCACTGTTGTTTCAAGCGTTGCTCACCGACTTTGTGTGAACGCTCAGACCCGTAAGGAAAATTACAGGGAACATTGCTCAGAATGCAACAAGGCCTTCGCCAGGTTTCTCAGTATCGGTACAGTGCTTTATGCAATGCTACGTTTTTGTCCTTCTGTCTAAAGGACATTCCACCCGACGCTTTGCGGTTTGTCAATACGGAGTTTGCAACATTACAGTCTCGTCAATTTTTAATGATTTCTCCGTGACCTTGGCCTTTTTGTTGTTTTTCTGATCAGCCGTTTTTAAATTTAGTGGCACGTTGCGTCGCAGTTCAATATCAATCACACTTGTTGGATTTCAAAGCATTTAGTAGATTCTAAATGAAGCACTCGAAGTAAAAGTAAAATAATTCATCTTGTTTTCATACAAGTTTTAGGCCCTGGGCAAGCATTTTACATCTTTTGATTACTTGCATATCATATTAAACATTTATTTCTGATATGACATTAATTCTCCCATTTATGTGTCCACAAATGGCCATTTTTTTCTTCATTGCAGATGCAAAGACAGCATTTATTCCTAATATATTTTTTGTCTTTTCGTCAATCTAGAGCAATAATGTCCATAGATTTTAGTCCAGTCTTCATTAAGTTACCTACCATCTTATATCATCGGTGTTAGTCTATGTAAATGCACAGTAATTATATTTTTAGTTGTTGTTTTTTTCAAATTAGATTTAATTCAGTTTAGTTTAGTTTTGGTCAGGTGAAAAATGTCTGTGAATTTTAAAGTTTTGTGAAGTCCTCGTGATGGCTCCTAAACCCTCTTCATCCCTTGGTGCAGCTTGTGAACCGAAGAAAAAGCGAAATATGCTAACAATTACCGAAAAAGTGAGTTTATTGGACAAATTGAAAGCAGGAAATAGCTACGCTAGCGTAGCCCGACAATATGGCCTTAACAAATCCACTGTTAGATACATAAAGAGGGAAGAGAAGAACATCCGCAAAACTGCTGCAATATCTTTCACCATCTCATATCATCGGTATTAGTCTATGTAAATGCACAGTAATTATATTTTTAGTTGTTGTTTTTTCAAATTAGATTTAATTCAATTTAGTTTAGTTTTGGTCAGGTGAAAAATGCCTGTTGACGTAATTAGCACGATTTGGTGCAAGGGAACCAATCCCTACTATATACCATGGTTTCTTGATTACCGTGATCCCTCATTTATTGCTATGGTTAGGTTCCAAAATGAACCCGTGATATGGAAATCTGTGAGGTAGAATGCCCAACCCCTCTTTTTTTTTTTTTTTTACAATTATTACATAATAATTACTTTATTATACACTGGAAGCAAAAACAAAAAACTTTTAAAGGCTGTACCATTTGTTTAACGACTAAAAGTATTGTATAAACACTTTTTATTAATTTGTTTTAAAAAAAATACTGTACCGTCAAATAATAAGCGTCTGTTTAGCCGATCATGATGCAGAATACACACTGCACAATGCAAATTCCTGAAGCAGAAAAACCGTAAAAAGTAAACCGCATTATAGCGGGGATTACTATAATTTGATGAATCTGTGTGTGCTTTTGGTACCATAAAATTTAATAGAGTGGAACCTCGGTTCTCGACCATAATCCGTTCCAGAACCCTGTTCGAAAACCGATTTGGTCGATCACCGAAAATCGTTTTTGCCATTAAAAGTAATGTAAAATCATTTTAATCCGTCCCAAATCCTTGAAGGCTTACCATGAACGTAAACATGAAGCTAACCCAGGCTAATCGTACGTTCGCGTTAGCGTAATCTTCCGTACGAAAGATGTCGCTAACATGAACGTGTAAAAATAAAAAAATCAGGTCGTTTACACGTCATTTAGCACCGGGGTCTCCACAACAAGTGGTGAGCGGTTAAAGGATAAAGAAAAGATTTGTGAATAGGATTTCTTACCTTTGTGGTGGTCTGCAGAAGCCATGCTCTATTCCCTCGAAAGAAGGGAAACTCGCACATCTTCTTCATATTTTGCTATTATTTCTTTCTTAAATGCAATAGTTGTACGCACTGCTCTTCTTTTTTCACCTGTAGCAACTTTGCTGCTTGCACCGACCTTCTTCCGAGGCATAATTAGGGGTTAAAACACTCCGTTCACCGATATTAAAGACGAAAGCGAAAAGAAGTGCGAGCGCACGTCATAACAGTTCTTCACGAGGGGTGGGGGCAATCTACACCCGTACGCCGCTCAGCATCGCCCCTAGCGTACCGGCGTTCGAACTCCGATTTTTTGAACGAAAACCGAAGCAAGAATTTCTCAATTTTTGGTCGAGAACCGATTTGATCGAACTGAGAGGCGTTCGAAAACCGAGGTTCCACTGTACTGGCTTAAAAGTGTCCTTCCCCGTCTGTTTTTCTTAACCATTAGAATTTAGAAAAAAACTAATTTGATATATATTAGTTGGTTTGTTCACTTTCAAATCTAAGTTGAAATAGTTGTTTGTTATTCCAGTAGTTCATGTTGAGAGTGTAAATGTTAAAACCTCAGCTCTAGAGAAGTTTTTCCACCGTTACCTCACTGGAACAATTTTCTGCTTTACTCAGGCATTGACGAACGTAATCTTTGTCTAATTGACGAGCTCTGTTTTCCTTTAATCTTTGGCCTTGTTTTGTTTCAGTGCATCATGTTTTTAGTTCACCTTTTACCCAGTCTCATCAACAATATGACTGTGAACCTAAACAAACTTGGCATTTTGACAGTTTTGCGCCGGGCGTGGCATTCCCACGGCACCCTTGAATTGGGCAGAAAGACAAAAGTAGCCCCTATGATGAAGCTAGTGGTCGATTGTGATTGAAAAAGAAACACGCTTTGTAGAGTAAGTGAATTTACTTCCTTCTAGTCATTGCTTCCAACTTGAGCATGTGAGTACTGTGGTGCTGAATCGGCATCAAAACTACGAATGATTGCATCTGAAAAAAAGGCCGTGTGCAGATTGCACATTTGTGGTTGGGAATGAGCAGTTTCACCTTTTCAAAATGCCTTTTCTGAAACTCATTTATCTCTTATGGAGGACCAATCCTGCCATATGTATAAATAAATAAATGCTTACAAATATATGGCACATAAGTATATAATAGAATAGAATATACCTTTATTGTCATTGTTACAACATGGGATATATCGTGACAACGAAATTGGACGTGGCACTCCAGTATCACATTTTACAGTGAGGATAAAGAAAACAAAGAGATAAAGGAACAAAGAAGATGTTTGTACTGTCCTTGTTGTATAGGCTTTGTTTTCCTCCGGAGGGGGGGGTGTATGAGGGGGTGAGGGACAGACAGAGATGGGCGGATCCAACTAGATGTTTGATCTTACTGTACACACGGTCCAGTGTTTTTTTTCCCTAATTGCTCAGTCCACGTATTGAATGGATTTGGGAGGTACAGTCCTTAAACATGCCCGATTAAAGTCGACGATAAAAGCTCCGTCGGGGTGTGCAAGCTGCTGTTTATTGATAGCAGCAGGCAGGAGATTTAGCGCTATGCTAACGTTAGCATCCGGTGGAACGTTAGTATCTGGTGGAACGTAAACAGCAAGCACAATGACCCCAGTTAGCTCTCTCAGTAGATACTCTGTAGAGACAGTACATAAATGAATCACGTAGTACTTAAATATATGACATCAATGCAATGCATTCATTAATGCATATTTTTCATCAATTTATTTTGGATTAATTTTGTTTTTTATTTTCTTGTGTATTCTGTCATTTATCCAGTCGTGTATTTATTTTGTCACAACCAAATGGTATTCAAATGAAGGGGCGGGTCGAACTGCCTGAGATTTTCACATACTGTATAGCCTTTTCTTTCATCACCGATCAACCAATAGGTAAAACCATTTGGCAACTGGGCGGCCTCCTCATTTGAATAATTTTTAACACGACAAAATGAATTGCGCAAGACACGACAAAATAATTGACAAAACACATGACAAAAAAATTAAATGACCAGACACAACAAAACACACGGCAAAGAGGCCAGCAAAACATGTAGTGAAACACGCCATGAAACAAATGACAATACACAACACGTTACACGACGTGATACTAGAAACCCTCGACAGAACCCTCGATGAAACCTAGAGCGCAACAAGTGACAAATAAATACCAAAATAATTAAATGACTAATTATATGACAAAATGCAGAAAATGAAAATGAAAAAACATGAATACATTGCTTTTATGGCAGATAATTAGGTATGATGTGATCTATTTGTGTGTTTATTCATTTATATGGCCTATATGTATATATACATTTATTGGATTTATACATACATTCATTTCTAGTACATATGCCAGGATCAATCCTTCATAATTTCGTGCTTCTTCTCTTTTTTTCTTCTACTGCGGCTTAATTCCTTCATAAGAAAATGTGTTTTCGGAATTGACTACAGCTGTTGAGTTAGAAGAATTGCTGTGACTAAACTAGTGTCGTGAATTTAATTCAAAACGTACGCATGACCCGTAAAAGGAAATGCCATTGCAGAAGTGAAATAGTGTATATTCAGACCCTTCTAAAAAGTTAAGGCACAGACGAAGTCAGCTGAACTTTCAACATCTATCCGGTCAATGTTCTGTGGGAGTCTTTTAAGTCGTCTTCAAAAGTAGTAGAAGTAGTCAAGAAATAGTAGAACAAATGTTATCATACTTTGCATTCAGATTTTTTGGAGGTGCCCACTGGTAATTTGCACGAAAGTGGAAAAAAAATCTAGGCTCACCTATTAAACTCAGCTAGATCTGGGCTGGCCGGCGCATTTGTGTTGATTTATAAGAAAAAAAAGTTACGCAAGCACTTTTAGGAAAGGGAAAGCTGCCTTCCACACCATGAAAGTGCATGATGTATACAAAGTATTGTGTAAAATATGAAGCGAGTCAGAGGCATTATTTTTGGCTGCTTACGTGGGAGGCACAGGTTTGAGTCCCGGCAAACGCAACAAAGACAAATGTTCCATTTATTTTAAGATTATTTTTTTCTCCATTTTTCTTCTCTTTGAAGTTGTTTATCACATGTTTACCCTGGAGCTTCATATCTATTCTTTCTGCAAACAATGTTCACCACATTGTTATCAATGACAATAAAGACTAATCCATTTATTGATTTTGTTTTGTTCTATTTTATTGTTCTTTTATAAAAAAAAAATAGGAACTGATGAATAGGAGTTTGATCTCGTACTGTAATTACCCTTGTCGAAAATTTCATTGAAACCATCTTTGCATTTTTTGTGGCACTTTACGATCTAAAAAAACAGCCATAATATATATACTCTTTAAAGCTCTGACGGCACTTTGACGAGCATTTTAAATTGGCATAGAAAACATATCGCCTGACAGCTAGACCACATTACTTCAAAGCGACTGTAGCACTTATACAGTCAACATAATTTAATAAAGTCAAGTTATGTTTATTTGTATAGCCCTTAATCACAGAGTCTCAAAGGGCTGCACAGACTACAGATTATTGCAAGCCACAGACTATCATTACACCATCTTCTGATCTAAAACCTACATGAGGGCAAGGAAAAACTCAAAAACCTCAACATGAGGAAAATGAAGAAACCCTGAGAAGGGACTGCACATGAGGTAATCCCCCTTCCAGGATGACCAGGCTGCAATGGATGTTGAGATAACAAATAATAAACTAATTTATATATATGAGTCCTTGAACCCAATTGGGCATTGCTAACACATACAGTTGTATGCAAAAAGTTTGGGAACCCCCGATCGTTCTCAAGATCCTCCTTCATAAATCATTGGTTGTTCCGATAGGCAAGTTCAGTTAAAATAAATATATAGATCAGACCTGGGCAAATCTTTTGATTCGTGGGCCGTAACTGGGTTAAATTATTTTGCTATAGGGCCATGGAAAAAAAATCCTTTATTTGCTTCCACCAAAACATTCTCGAATCTGATTTCTCGACAATACATGAGGGAAAAAAGATAATGTAGTCCTATCTCCATTTTTGGCATTTTTTGAAATATGATTTGCATTTTTCTGCACATTCCATCCAGGCAAGAGAAAAAAATGACAAACAAATGGAAATAAGTCTTTTTAGAATAGCAGCAGCTATATGCATTTATGAACAATCATGCAGACATTTAGAAGTACCTGTCATCTTACTTTTTAATTTATCTGTAAATAAACTGTATAATAAAATTGGTAATAAATTATGTCCCTTTTTAAAAAAAAACTCACAATGCAATAGGGCTCTCTTATACATTCCTTTTTTTAAATTTGTGAGATATGTTAAAAGCAATAAATTAGCAAAGTACAGAAAAATGTAGCCCGTTAAATGAATGTTAGGGACAGTGGGAACAAACAATAGTGCCTCCAAATCAACAGGTTTTCTATTGGTAGTATATTTTCTTACCATTTTATTCACATTATCCCTATATTCATAACGTTTTCCTTTGTTGAGCCAGAGGGAAAAGCCTGCAGAATGATTAAAATAAAGCAACAAATCAAGGAAGACCATGTAAATGCCATAAAACCCATAATATATTCACATGAATGACATTAGTAGTGCCAGATGTATTTGTGGGAATTTTAGCTTGGTTGCTAGCCTGGTCTGGCTGGCTGAAAAGAATAAATCACCATGGTAGCTTAAGAGAGCTAAATTTAACCTCTTTTCATGCAACCGACTTGAGGCTTCAATTAGCCAAAATAATCTTGGCTTAATCCCTTGTCTTGGTTTCATGCAATAACCCCATGTTGTTGTGTTGCATCCCACAGAATGCGGCAGCAGCCCAACACTGCGTTTGGTATGGAGAATGTGGCAATTCAACATATGTCCCTGGAAAGAAATACAACTGTAACTACACTGGGCCCCCCAAAGCTTTGGACCCTGAAGGCTCTAAACTCCTCACGGTACGCGGTCTTACCATATGATTACTATACTATGTTGACACAGGATAACATGAAATCCTCCATATATATTTTGTATTGGTCTGTTTTATCATAAAAATTGCATAAATCGAGTAGGTTTTGTTTTGATTTTTTTTTTTTTTATGTTTTAAAAAAAAATCTTCTTTGTATTTCCTTTTATTTTTATTTTTATTTTCTTTAATTGTTTTATCATGATACCATTGTTCTTATTTGTTATTTGTTGGAATTTGGACTCTACT
Source organism: Urocampus carinirostris (assembly GCF_059441175.1). Taxonomy (NCBI): domain Eukaryota; kingdom Metazoa; phylum Chordata; class Actinopteri; order Syngnathiformes; family Syngnathidae; genus Urocampus; species Urocampus carinirostris. The sequence continues at coordinate 63,974,123 of NC_142349.1, read as the reverse complement.
TGTTATTTAGTATTTTATGATGTTTCGTTTACTGTTTCATCTGACATTTTTTGTTACCAATTAGTTTGATCTAATTTAATTTTATATGTACTTTATTACCGTCAAATTATTTTCAAATGTAATTTTCATGACTTTTTTGTGCATTAGTTTAGCTGTTGTTTTTTTTTTTTTTCAGTTTCTAACTGATAAATGGATTGAAAATATTCTATGTAATCATTACTCTCGTGTAATGCAGGAACTGTGTCCCGGTTATGACTATGGAAACCGGGAACTCTGCTGCGATGTGGACCAGTTGCGGACTCTTGACGCGAGTCTTCAACTTCCGCAGCAGTTCCTTTCTCGGTATGAACTTGAGCTTTTATCACGCAATACAGTAGATTCCGAGGATACCAATGTTAATTGATACCTATCTTAATTGGTTAATTAAGTTTTTCGAAGTTTCGAACCCCTGGTCCCCCAGATAAAAACATTTAAATAACAAGAAGTCTATAGTAAAAACGACATATATGTAATAGACATTCATATAACTGAATAACATCATCAATAAATGTACATGTAAAGGAAAAACGACATTTCATTTACCTTTGATGTTATGTGACATGACCTGGTACAGTGGTGTTATTGGATGGATGCAGGGGGTAAGAGAAGAATGATTCAAATTAAAACTGATTTTAAAACTTCCGCTTGTGATGATTGTCGTGCCCTTAGGAAACCTTAATATTCTCCTTATTCTTGAAGTGACATTGTGTATTAACTAATGCCTCCTTGTGATAGTAAGAACTGAATTCATTAAAAAAAACTATTGATTTACATGATAAGCAAAACTAAATGACCGATCATATGAACGTGCAGGTCAAGACATTTGCATTTATTTTGCACAACATGAGCCTCACCTGTAGGACGCTGACGTCATTGTCCGCCATCTTGCTGCTACGGATATCCAAAAAAACTTGCGAAATGCTTGCTAAAAATGAGAAGAAAAATGGTGCAGTTCGGTCACTTAAAGTCTTCGTATTTTGGATTCTTCCTTATAATAATAATAACAATAATAATAATTTCCTTGTATTGTCATTCTGTGTAACAATGTACACAGAACGAAATGTCGATTGCACCTGACCCGTTGTAGCGAGCCGATGCAGCCGCAGCCAACAGAGGGCGCCGCCGACCACTTTTTAAGTCTTAGGAATGACTCGGCCGGGGCGCGAACCACCGACCTCCCAGTCTCAAAGCGGGCGCCTTACCATCTAGGCTACTTATGCTTTCTAGTACTCATTTTTTGGATGCACTACGCAATAAAGCAACTTCTAGTGGTCAATTCATCATACCGTCCCTTTAAAATCTGTCCTGAGATCATCGATTACGGCCATTTCCATCAGCGATGGTTATGTGCGTGTGCTTTTTGTATTTATTAGTAAATCTAAGTCCCTTTAGGATCATTGCAAGTCTTTGGACCTATAGCAAATAAATACAGTACAGTACAAAAAAAATACACCATTCAATTGTGCTACTTACAAAGTCTTTACGAACCACACGAGATTTTGAACTGAACAAAGCGAGAGAAAAGCATTGTGGGACAGAGTTCACCCATTAGCATATCAGCATTTTATAATTGTCTCGAGAACCAATAACAGACTAGAGTCTTATATGAACTCGACCAATAACACAGGCCTCTTAGAGGGGTTTGACATTAATAAGCACAAACACCGCAAGGTTTGAACAAAATAATAAAATGTCATATACAGTGGAACCTCGGTTCTCGACCATAATCCGTTCCAGAACCCTGTTCGAGAACCGATTTGTTTAATCACCGAAATCATTTCTCCCATTAAAAATAATGTAAATCATTTTAATCCGTTCCAACACCCTGAATGTTTACCATGAATGTTTAACGTAAACATGAAGCTAACCCAGGCTAATCGTACATTCGCTTTATTGTAATCTTCCGTACGAAAGATTACGCTAACATGAACGTGTAAAAATAAAAAATTAAGGTCGTTTACAAGTATTTAGCACCACAAGTGGCTAGCGCTTCATTGGAAAGGGGGCTCTGTTCCAACGCCCTGAATTTTGGGCTCGGTTCCAACACCCTGAATGTTTACCTGAATGTTCAATGTAATCATAGAGCCAACCCAGGCTAATCGTACGTTCGCGTTATCGTAATCTTCCGTACTAAAGATTACGCTAACACGAAAGTGTAAAAAAAAAAAAAAAGAATATAATTATGAATAGGATTTCTTACCTTTGTGGTGATCAGCAGAAGGCGCAGGCAAGATCGGAAACTCGCACACCTCTTTCATATTTTGCTATTATGTCTTTCTTAAAGGCAATAGTTGTACGAACAACTTTTCTTTTTTCACCTGTCCTGCTTGCACCGACCTTCTTCGGAGGCATAGTTAGGGGCTAAAACACTCCGTTCACCGATATTAAAAGCGAAAGCAAAAAGAGGCAAGTGCGCACGTGATAACAGTTGGTCACGAGGGGCGAGGGCAATCTACACCCGTACGCCGCTCAGCATCGCACACTAGCGTACGCACTCACGCATTACCGGCCTTCGAATTCCGAATTTTTGACCGAACAGCGAAGCAAGAATTTGTCGAAATTTTCGGTCGAACTCCGATTTGTACGAACTGAGAGGCGTTCGAAAACCGAGGTTCCACTGTATTGGAGAAAATGCCGGAAGCAGAAACCCGTAAAGTGACCCCTTATTCCGGGGGTCTACTGTATATTTATACTGACTAACATCCCCTGTGGGAATTTACAGGTGTCCTTCATGTTTCTCCAATCTGATGAACCTTTTCTGCGAGCTGACGTGCAGCCCGAACCAGAGTCTGTTCATGAACGGCACCAAGGTCAACGGCTCCAGCTTGGTGGAGGTCCAGTATTACATCGGACAAACGTTTGCCAACGGTGAGCTGGCCTCGTAGTTTTTGCAGGTGTAATGTCTGTTTTGATGGATCTTGCGTATTTCTGCAGCCATGTACAATGCCTGCCGTGACGTCCAAGCGCCATCCAGTAACTTGAAGGCCTTGACGCTGCTGTGCGGCAGGGACGCCAAGGACTGTAACGCCACCAACTGGATCCAATACATGTTCGACACCAGCAATGAACAAGCCCCCTTTCCTATTATTCCGATTTTCTCAGGTAAATGTTACATTGACTATATACCGTAAATTCCGGACTATAAGCCGCTACTTTTTTCCCAAATGTTAAGCCCAGCGGCTTATTCGGTGAAGCGGCCAATTTATGTAATTTTTCTAACTGCCACCAGCGGCGCTCGAGTACAAAAGGTAAGATTTAGACCGGTGGAATAAGTGCGCCGAGGTAGACGGCATCCTCTTAGTTTGAGTACGAATTGTCAGTCTGACAAAGGTTATTTCCGATAATGAGGAAGTCGCCCTTGATGGCGGCAGTTATAAGGAGCAAGATGAAGACGGTTAACCGTGAATTTCGCAATTGCGATACGGTTTTTTTACCAGATATGCATGATGCGTTGCGAGCATGTTATTAGTAGCGCTTTGGTACCTTTCACAGGCACGGTTTGGGATGAAAATTATATTATTATTAAAGCTTTGAAAACTCTCGGTGTACCGTCTTTCTTTGTAAATATGTGTAACCATGTATAATATGTATTTGCAACGGTATATTTTTGTGATGTATTTATTTTAGAGACTTATTGTGATACGTTTTCTACAAGCGAATCAAAAAGAAGGGGTGGAGCAAACGCGGGCTGACGGGAAGTGGGGTGAAGCTGAGTTAAATCTGTTTGTTGTTGCAGCGGACAATAGTGGATACCGGTATATATTTTTCCCACCCTTAACTTTGGAAATATACATTTTTTTCATTGGATTACTTTCAACGGGACCCGGACTTTAAAGGTCTGCATTCAATTCTAATTACAGGTATCATTTTCCGTTCATGTTGCCGATTGTGTTGTTTAGATTGTATACTATATTTATAGTTACAATTGCGGCACCCAGTCAAATTTGGGATAAGCTTTTAACTTTGCTACATGTTTTAATGTGGGCGCATGCGGCTTATATGCAGGTGCGGCTTGTGTAATGCCCGCAAAATGTAGTTTGTGCGGCTTATAATCAGGTGCGCTCTATAGTCCGGATTTTATGGTATACAGTATATATTTGCTGTATTTACAGACTCAAAGTTTGGCCGGGGGTGCGACTCCGGTAAGACTTATTTGTGAAATTATTAACGCATTATTATATCATTGAGTTTTAGATTTGTATTACCCGTACTGTATATCACTTCACATGTTGTTTTCAGATTAAACCGCAAGAGGGTGCTCTCGGCCTGTGTTGCTAATTTCAACCTTGTCTTGTTTGGGAGGGGCGGCGGGTTTCTGGTGCCGGCCGTTTTTCGAAGCGCAAGGAGGAAGCGGCTTATCAACTACCCTTCCTAGTTGGAGGAGTAGTTTATCTGGAAAAGTGACACAGAGGATGAATATTTCATTAGATTTTGTGATTTGGAGTGAAACTGATAGTTTGGTAAGCATGTTCTTTTTGCTAGTTTTTTTAATAACTCGTATTCGAGCGTGTATAAGATGTGGACGTGCGTGTAAGGTTAGTTTTACCGTACACTTATTCAGCCTGTTCTCCATTTTATTTTTATTGTTAAATGCCTTTCAAAATGGCATGTTTGTTTTTGGTGTTTGTGCGACTTATACTCCAGAGCAATTTATTGTCTGGAAAATATCGTATATAATATGTAACCGCGGTGTACCGTGTATCTGTCCCACCAAAGATCCACATTCACGCTGGACTGGATGATGAGGTTTTTATTATAGTTCCTGCAAATGAATGAGTCACAACACGTGGTTAGCTTCTCTGCTGGCTTTGATCTTGTTGGCAGCGCGCTGTTAGACTGCCCAAAACATTTTCTTTACAGTTGAGATACAATACAAGTTCAGAAAATCAATCATGACAATTATTTTTTCATCCATTTTAACAAGATACTTTTCACAAGAGAGCGTATAGTGGATTTTTAACGTTTACGATGAATTCAATATTTTTTTTTTTAAACTGAATTCGTCGTTTTTATATATATATATATATATATATATATATATATATATGTATGAGAAAATAGAAATAATAACAATAATGAGTATAAAAACGGGTACAATTTACCTGCAAATGAATGAGTCATAACACGTGGTTAGCTTCTCTGCTGGCTTTGATCTCTATAAGGGGAATTAGCATTTTAGCACAACATGCAACGTCCGGCAAAACTAACATAAAAGGCGACAGAAACAAAACGAAAATAAATCCAAACAGCTTGACAACATCAATCACATTACTGTGCACGTTGAGAGATTTGTCAGCTGTGGTTTTAATGTTTAAAGTTAACTTTTTGCGGAGCACCAAAAGATTGTGTCTTACCGTTGACAGCACGCTGTTAGACTGCCAACAAACCCCGCCTTCCGGTCACAAGTCAAAAGCCAAAACCAAACCTTACCCCATACCAGCAGGTGGCACTGTTCGACTCATCATTGCAGTACATTTACACAAAAACTATACATGTTTCAGCAGGAATTTCAATAAAACAAAAGTTATTATTACACCCGTTACATACATATCTATATATATATGTCAGCCATAACTATGTTGGTAACTATTGCTCAAAATTGACTTTAGATGTGCCGGTGTTTGGGTTCACCCCCATGAACAACCAGACTTACGGTTGCACTGAAGGCCTGGAGGATGGTTCAGGTCCTTGTTCCTGCCAGGATTGCAGCGATGCATGTGGGCCAAAACCCGTCCCTCCGCTTACGCCGCCTCCTTGGACCATCATCGGAATGGACGCCATGACCGTCATCATGTGGATCTCTTACATCGCTTTCCTCTTCGTGTTTCTCGGCACTGTGATTGCGGCGTGGTGTTACAGGTAATGGCATTTAGGTCTAGTTTATGTCTGTTGTTATTTTTATTTATTTATGTATGTATTTGTTTAACAATTGTAGCTGTTTTGTATGATTTAAGTTTACTTCTTTGTGATATATTTTATTTTGTTTGATTCTTTAAGTGTTTTCAAAATTCTATGACTTAAAAATAATGATTCCACTGGGAAAACATATTTGTATATTTTCAGTATTGTTTTTTCCATTTTATTTTAAAAGTTATTTTTCTATTAAAATAACAAACTGTTCTTGAAAACAGCAAGATGATACCATAAGTCAAACAATTTTACTTAAATCTCGTTTTATTTTGCTATTTATTTAGGTTGTTATTTTAGTAGATTAGGAAAATGCAACATGTATTGAAAATGTCTTGTAAAATGGGAATAACTTTATTAATTATAATATTTTTATTATGTTACTATTTACTTCACAATATATAAAAGTGTGTTTGTAAAATACAAAATAACGAAACTAAAAACTGCAACCTATTTAATAGTTTTCATATTGTTTTTTTGTCTTTTTAATGAAAATAAGTATCAAAATGAGGGAATGTTTCTGTATTTTGAATATTTTTTTCCTCATCAAATAAGATCGATAATACCTTGTTGGTCACTTGCATTATTTTCTTATCCTTTTTAATAACTACGATAATTTTTCTATAATTATAGTGATTACGTTAATGATTATTTTAAAGACTTTTTCTGACATAAGTTTTTGTTTCAAATGCTATATTTTAAAAATATTTATTGTTATACTATTTATCTTTACTATACGTTTATTAAAGTAATAAAACATGACACACAGGAGAAAACAAACAATTTTTATCTTACTATTTTAAAGTTATTTCTTCTCTATAATAATAAAAATGACTCTTCACAGTATCCAAATTGCTGCTGCCATCAGCATAACAATTTAGTATCCTTATATTTTTAAAAAATATTTTAATGGCACTTTTTCACTTTAATAATAAAAATGACTCTTCATAGTATCCAAATTGCTGCTGCCATCAACATAACAATTTATTATACTTAGTCTACTGTCACAATATGTTAACCCATTTTGTAACAATGACGATAAAGGTATATTCTATTCTATTCTACATTTTTTGATACGGATATGCTTTTTTTCAGATGCATTAAATAGAGAAATACTTCAACTTCGGTTTTAAATACCATTAAGACTACATTAAACTGGGCGGCAGTAGCTCAGGAGGTAGAGCGCTCGTCTTGGGATCAAGGGGTCCCAGTTCGAATCCCTGCTCGTTCGTGTCACATGTCGAAGTGTCCTTGGGTAAGACACTGAACTCCTAATACCCCCAATAAGCAGGTTAGCGCCTTACATGGCTGCAAGGCCGCTATTGGGAAATGTGGAGCACATTGTAAAACGCTTTGGGAAGTCATTGACTTGAAAAGCGCTATTTAAATGCAGATCATTTCATTGCATTTCATAACTGAAAATCTTTATTTTGGAATGGAATCATAAAATTTAGCAAGAGCGCAAACGGAACCCAACTAGTGCACCCTAATGAGTTTATTTTGTTTAGGAAAAGGACGGTCCTATCAGAGTACGGGCCCATATTGGATAGTAATAACCCGTTGTCTGTCAACAGTGATAACCCTGAAGCAGGTAATTGGGTTTCTCTCAGTTGCTTTCTAAAATGTGCTTTGAGTGTCGTAGCGTTACAACCAGTCTGTGTCTGCAGCCAACGCATCGTGCTGCGAGACGCTAGGGGAGCGTTTTGAAAACATGCTGCGGGTGGCCTTCACCTGGTGGGGCTCTTTCTGTGTACTCTACCCGGGCCTGGTCATCGTATGCAGCGTTCTTCTTGTGACGGCCGCCTCGGGCGGGCTGATGTACATGCGCATCACCACCGACCCCGTGGAGTTGTGGTCCTCGCCTGGCAGCCAGGCCCGCCAGGAGAAGGACTACTTTGATGCTCACTTTGGCCCGTTCTACAGGACGGCTCAATTAATAATTACCACGCCTCTCAACCAGACCTTTGACTATGATCCCTACTTAGGAGGCTCCACCGTCCCCTTCGGAGCCATATTGGATAAGGGGATCCTCCATCAGGTGAGACAGTCGGAGCTGCCGTGGTTTTTTTTTTCATTTGACCGCAATCATTTATAAACATTATTCGTATATGTATACACGCACACACACCGTATTTTCTGGACTTGATGGAATATTGAAACACCCAAACATTGAAAGTGCGCCTTATAACCTGGTGGGCATTATATACGGCGGTGGTTAAGATTGGAAATGCATACAGTATTTACAGGTTTGCATGTCCGTCCTTAAGCATTGATTTATTAATTGAAATCAACCGATAATCATCGCTGGCCCAAATAGCAATACATTGTATGCGACGGGATTTGAAGCAGAATCGTGGCATTGAGGGTGCCTACACTCTAGTGGTGCAGATGACATATGAAAAGGCATTAGAGTTTATCTCATTATCACGCTGCTTAAGGTGCCAGAAACACAGATTTGCACAGTGCATTTTGATGGGTTAAACATTCTCTCTCTCCTTTTCTTCCGCTCTGCTTCTATAACGTTGCGACAGAAATGGAAAATCTTTCAACAAAATACTATACAAGCTCTTTTACGTCCATAGACATATTAAACCAAAAGGTTATTGATGCACAGGTGAAGAAGTGGCGAGGCTGTTTAATCTATCAGAATGCACTGTGCAAATCAGTGTTTCCGGCACCACGAGTAAAAATAGTTTGATACTGCAATAAGCTATAACGCCTTTTCGTGTGTCATCTGTACCACTGGTGGTCTAATGTTAAAGTGTCGGCGTCCTTACCACCGCGATATGGGTCCAAGTCCCATTGCAAACAATGTTTGACAACTTTAATCAGCAATACTGTACTTATCGACTGATTAATCATTGCAGTATTAAACACCACATAAAAACGGTAGCTCTAACTGTAGACTTAATCTCATGCAACATATGCGCCCTATGTTTGAAAAATATATGACAATTTTGAGAGGTGCGATTGAAAATCTGGTTACCCTTTGTAGTGCAGTAATTACATTATTATTCATATGTAAGGTTCATTAGACGATAAGGCACATGGAATTAAAACTACAGTAAGAGCTAGGGTTGCATGAATAATAGATTTAAATTAAAAAAAATTGCTAATTTTACTTATTTTTATTTTGTACTCTTTGTTTTATTTTGCTAATTTCATTCCTTTTTTTGCAGTTAATTCTTATGGTTTAAATGTTATTTTGAATTTATAACTCTATCATCTGTTTTTTTAACTCTACTTTTTTTAAAGCTTTATATATTTCATTATGTTTCGTGTTGTTTTTATTTAACTTTTTTATTTAATTGTTTTTGTAAAAATGTTGTGTTATTGTATTTTTTTTAACATTGCTCTCTGTTTTTGTTGTTGTCTTTTGGCATTGTCTATAAAGTAAATATTATTGTTCAAAAAACGAAACTTTTCTTTTGGCAGCTTTTCTCTCAATCAGCTTTTTTGTCTATTATAATTGATTTGTGTCGCAATTGTTACATCATATTTTTCATTGATCAAAAATCAGGTTTTAGAATTTCCACAAAATATGCATTCGCATATCTGCGGCCAGTTACATTCAATTCTTATGAATTTCTGTGCTCCATTCTGGAAATATCAATGTAAAGCCATGACTTTTTTCTCTGTTTTTATTTATTTATTTATTTATTTATTTCCCACCAGGTGCTGGACCTCCAGCTCTCCATCGAGGCGCTCGTAGGCCAATATGAAGGGGAAAACGTCACACTAAAGGACATCTGCCTGGCCCCTCTGGCTCCTTACAATGACAATTGCACCATCCTAAGCGTCCTAAACTACTTCCAGAATAGCCACGAAGTTCTCGATCATTGGCTAGGCGACGATTTCTATACCTATGCCGACTTTCACAGCCACTTTCTCTACTGCGTCAGGTTCAATTCCCTCTCATTTTTCAAGGTTGCGGAGCATTTTTTCTGTATGTGAATTAGTGTTTAATAAAATAGTTGTTTTCTATTGCAGCGCTCCAGCATCACTCAATGACACCACTCTCACCCATGATCCTTGTCTTGGCACTTTTGGAGGTCCCATCTTCCCTTGGCTGGCCCTGGGGGGTTATGATTGTAAGCAACAACACACAATAAAGTAAAATTAAAAAAAATGATGGCCTGTATTAGGGAGGTTATGACATGTATACTAATTCTGCCTACCTGCTTATGAGTTTTAAGTGCAACTTTTATGATTAATAATCTAAAGGTCTCTTTTGCATAATCCTTTTCTTTATTTTCCTTGTGTTTGTGTCCCCAGCCACCAACTACAACAACGCGAGCGCTCTCGTCATCACCTTTCCGATCAACAACTACCTCAACGACACTGACAGGCTTGGCAAAGCTCTTGCGTGGGAAAAAGAGTAAGGGATTCTTTTTCACATAAAAAGGAGGAAGTCATTCTGTGATGTTACAATAAGGCAAATAGACAAAATCCCTTAGATTATAAATTTAAGATCCTTTACTTTCACCTGACTATACCATAATAGTCGACCCCCTGGTTACAGCATTTCTACATAACAATGCTTTCATGTTACTATGTGGAATAAGATGTTTTTTTCCAACCCCTCTTTAGCTCATGTTCTCCACCATTTTTTTGCAGGCCTCAGAAAGTACAAAATTTGAATTTTGCGGTGTTTGTGCACATGAACTGTGCGTGTTGCGTATCTCATACATATTGAATATGCCTATATGCTATTGTTCGACTTGGTATAAGATGCTGTTCTGCTATTGGATTGCATTACGGCATCATTAAAATGCTGTTATGCTATTGGCTGTAGTCCTTCTAGCAATGCCTTTCTTTCGCTTTTTTCCGTTCACACAGTGTGTTTCAAAAAGACTTGGTTGGTGTGATGCAATACTGTATTCTCGGTACTGTCGTTATTAACTGGGTTCCAAGACTTGCAGCAATGCTAAAAGGAGAAGCAACTATGGAAATAAAGCTTGTAGTTGTCTAGAAATGCAAAGAAGGCACACAAATCGTTACCCTTGGCATGGTGTATGATCATAACTAATGATTGATCGGGAAAATTTAGAATAATGAGGCGATAAAAGCAACCGTCTTCTAAGGCCATGAAACCCTTAACCGTCTGGGTCAACAGGGCACCACTTCCTGTGGTGTCTTGGGCAAGTACAGCCTGGTGGCTCCCAGACATCTACTGGACGTTTGCTCTCCCACATGAAAGCTAGTTCTTGTTTCCATCGTTACCAGTAGCAGGAGAAGACTCCTGATCTGACTCCGATTCAACATCATCATCATCTGGTCATTTTTGGTGTAAAGCGTCATCTAGCATTAACGTGCAACATCCCCTTGCAATGTTGCAGCGCACAATGCCACCATGGATTCTTAAATCACTGGGGCAAGACTATTATGTCACAAAAGTAACAAAAAGTGTGCAATTTGTATTGTACAATGTGATATAAAAAATGGTAGTACTTACTATATACTATTTTGTTATTTGAATGTGGGGGTTTTGAACGCAGTAGCGTGTATTACCATAGTTTTCTATCCCCTGCTATACGACAATATTACCTCAAGATACCCGTCTCTGAATGGATTATGGTTGTATAATGGGGCTCTAATGTATATGAAAGACAAAAATAAATAATTATCTAAAATTCATACTCTTTTGTTAATGCTATGTTCCAAGTTTTCTTTCAATTGAGCTCTTCCAATGAAGTGTATGTGCACTCCAGATTCATCCGCTTCATGAAGGAGGTAAGCAACCCCAACCTGACCATCGCATTCAGTTCCGAGAGGAGCGTCGAGGACGAAATCAACCGAGAGAGCAACAGTGACATCAGCACGGTGGTTCTTAGCTACGCAATCATGTTTGTCTACATCTCGCTGGCGCTTGGGCACGTCCAGAGCTGCCGGAGATTGCTGGTTAGTAGCCCCTAACAAAAGTTCACATGACATCACGGCTCACGGCGCTGACTCAATAAAACCTGCTCAACCTGCTGCCTCGTGACTTACTGTCCCACAAAAGTGATGGGACAAAGGTCCCTAGCGTTTTATTTGGATGGCAAGTTCCAACTTTTCTCGCTTGTGAAGCATTTTGCTAAAAAGTCTTAACTGCTTAACCTAACTGATCCAAATAGTTATAACATTAGAATTACGTCTTTTGATCAATTTAAATTTTTGATGAGTTGAATTGGGGTAATAAAACAAGAATCAAAATGTTAAACTTGTTTTTTCAAGGGTAGTCATGCCTTAATGATGGTTTCACCAAAATTTAAGGATCACTAACTATAAACTTGAAATGAGAAGAAACGAAAATTGCTATTGATTTAATTCAAATGCCCAGTGTGTAATACATATATATTTACTGAATTAAAGTTTTTTGTCCCACTAGGAGACACTAAATATTACACACTGTCTTCTTAAGGGATGACACATCAGAGGTCCTAGTGGTATCAACACTTGGTTTAAAAGTTTTTTCTTCCAGGGAAAACCTGATGCGAAATAAATATGAATAACTGGGCTTGACATTGTGAGCAATTTTGTGGCAAATGCAGCAAAATTTGTTTTATTTGAAATATGTCATTAGAAGACTAGAAAACGACTATTTATTACCTTTCACAAACTATTGAATCAGCTCTTAGTCTTCTTGGTGACACTGAAAGATTAGTACATGAGACTACATTTTTCAATTAGAAGAATAGTCAAGTTGTTCTACCTCCTGAGCTACTACTGCCAATCGCAAAAAGCCCCTAAGGGCTGAGCAGACTACAGCTACACCATCCGATCTGAAAACCTACATTAGAGCAAAGAAAAAACTCAAAACCTCAGCATGAGGATAATAAAGAAACCTTGAGAAGGGGCCACGCATGAGGTAATCCCCTTCCAGGATGATCGGGCTCCAATGGATTTTGCAAGGTTATCAACAGATAATACACAAAAAATCAATTTCCATCCATTTCCAACATACTGTTTCAAGGATATTGGTGGTGTAAATACTCAATATTGATGATGTCAAAGTTTTTTAACATTTTTTCTTTGACAACGCCTAAAAATGCAGAAAGAAAATGTTGGCTTCACACTGAGACTCATTTTCTCACATACTAAATGCAACCAAAATTACAGTACTCGAAATATACAATTCATTATAAAGGTTCATTATAAATCCTACTAGTACCAAGCCTTTTATTTGTCTAACTTCTAAATACATTAACAGGTCACTGTGACCAATTGCCTTGTATATGTGAGCAAATTCAGTGTGTGCTCCTAAAAAATGATGCCTTCAGATGCATGTGTCACTTCAATCATCTTGTGTTGTGAGCTGTGTGATCCGTTCGACTGCCCCAGTTCAGGGATCACAGTAATGTGTTTTTTTTTTTAATTCGCACAGGTGGACTCCAAGATTTCTCTGGCCATAGCGGGCATCCTGATTGTCCTGAGCTCAGTGTCCTCCTCGTTGGGGATCTTCAGCTATTTCGGAATCCCCCTCACCCTCATCGTCATCGAGGTCATCCCCTTCCTGGTGCTGGCTGTTGGCGTGGATAACATATTTATTATTGTGCAAACGTACCAGGTACATGGTCACAGATTTATCTATCACTTACTGTTTTCTAGTGAGCCTTTGTTGACCCCCTTTTTATGTTTTCGTTTCAGCGGGATGAGAGGTTTCCCCAGGAGGAACTTCACCAACAGATAGGTCGCATCCTTGGTGATGTTGCACCGAGCATCTTCCTGTCCTCCTTTTCAGAGACTGTGGCCTTCTTTCTAGGTATGCAAATATTACACATCATATTTATATAGAACAATCCTACTATATGTAGAAATACATGTATAAACAAATATGTGCCATATAAAAAAAGCACGTAATATATGAATATGATATAATTGCTATACTTTTGATTGCACTATTATGACGCATTCTTTTTCATAGCAATACTATGTCCCTTGTTTTTTGCGGGGGTTGTGTTCCAAAAAAGTCCCGCAATCGTCAAAACCCGCGAAATAGAATAATTTATTTATCTATTAGATATCAGGAACATGTATACATGACTGTAACAAAATAAAAACTTAGATTTATGAATAAAAACACAGAATGAATGAATTCTCTCTATTGTCATTATGCAAAAGTAAAAATAATTCAGGGGCTTTTCCTTTCAGTGTAAGAAAGTAGAGTCCACGCTGGAATCGCGGATCTTTGGGTTGAGCCAGGTCTCTGTTATGATTAAAATACAAGAGTCACAAATGTAGCTTTTTCCCATGAGTTGTGGCTCCAGATCATCCGTTTGAAGGGAAATGGATCTGGCGTTGGTGAGATACAGGCTCAGCAGGGGTGGCTTTTTAGAGTTGTTATGTAGCCTAGCCGTCGCAGGGCAGATCTGCAGCACCGCTATTACTTTCTCTCCTGACGGCGTCTTAATCTCTTCCCGAACCTGAACAAGCCACACAGCATATATTTGTGCTCGTTTGACTTTTCACAGAGTCCGATTTAATGAATGAATTTCTTTTAAATGTAACGAGCCATTACACTACTAGCTGTAGCTGTGATTTGCAGTTTGTTTTGGGTGAGTGGAAACAAGGACTTGTGCGCCCACCCACCCCGGCGGTTTGACTGACAGCATGCACCAGCCTATCACAGTAGTGCACAAAGTCACGCCCACGCAACATAGACAAACACACACATAGCATTTGCTGTGTGTTGTCTGCTGCAAAACAAATGCCCAGTAAAAATCTGCTTAGTAGCAAAACCGCGATAAGTATACCATAGTGCAGCAAGGATTACTGTATAATGTATTTCTACATATGTCAGGGTCTGTCCTTTATACATATATAATCTGATGTGTCAGCATAAAGAATGAATATTCTCAGTGGATATCACGATTATGATGATCGTTTTTTTGTTTTTGTTTGCAGGAGCACTATCTAACATGCCCGCTGTCAGGACTTTCTCCCTCTTTGCTGGCCTGGCTGTTTTTATTGATTTCCTGTTGCAGATCAGCTGCTTCGTAAGCCTTTTTGGCCTGGACCTAAAGAGGCAGGAGGTGAGCTTGACATTTGCCAATGCTTTCCAGGTGCTTATAGCTGAAAATTCTGACACTATGATGTGACTAAAGGCAAATCGTCTGGACATTATCTGCTGCGCCAAGCTTCCCGAAGGTCAGGAAACAAAGACAGAAAGCATACTCTTCCGCTTTTTCAAGAAATTGTATGCGCCTTTCATCCTCAAAGAGTGGGTGCGGCCCATCATTGTAAGTAGTAGATGTCTACAAAAGCCCGGTTTAGTTTGTAACTTTTAATGCATAACTTCCGTGTAATGGTCTCTGTTCAGGTGGCTGTCTTTGTGGGGGTGTTTTCATTCAGCGTTGCCGTGGTAAATAAAGTTGAGATTGGACTCGATCAGCAACTATCCATGCCCGATGTGAGTCCTTCAAAAGCATAGCAAAGTATTTATATGAGAACTGCAAGTCTTACAAATAAAATTTTTAGTTTATAAAAATGAATATAATTTTAAAACTATGATAATGAAAATAATTTTCAATATAAAAAGAGAACCGCTCCATTTCGTGGTGTCAACTTAGCTCAAGAATTCATTAATTAATTGGGCCCTAGTCTTTCAACCAATCAACAGCTAAGGTAAATATAAATTTAAATCTATTTTGATAATGGTTTCTTTTTGGGCTTGAATTTTATCTTATTAAAAAATTTTTTTTTTGCCATTTATTATTGTCCTCCATGAGAGTATTTTTTTGTTGTTGAATCAAAACATTTCACAATCATCAAAAAGATATTTGGGAAAATTTTAGTTTCTATTTTTTTTTTAATCTTCCCTTTTCTTTAAAATTGATTTTTGACAAATGTTATTAAAAATGCAATGTTGAACAAACAAACCTTTTTGGGGCTTTCAATAGAGTTATTTGTTGATAGGAAGAAAATGTAATTTCCCTTTATTTTGGAAAAAAAATATTAATACATTTGTACTTTTTCTGTCATGTTATAGACTGAACAAAATTTGATTTAATTTGGTTTCGACATAGTTAATTTGAATAAGAATAGGTTGTTTTACATTGAAGGTAATGAAATAAAAATATATTCTAGTGAAAAGTGGGGTGTCGCATATTAAAATTTAAGGCTGCTATCATGACTTTAAGCAAGATGATGATTTTTTTCCGCTCAGAACAGGCCTGATAAAAGTACCGTATTTTCCGCACTATAAGGCGCACCGGGTTATAGGGCGCACCCCGAAAAAATAGTTTTTGGTCCTATTTTTGACATACATAAGACGCACCGGATTATAAGGCGCCACAATGGGAACGTCGACAAAACAGTCAGATAGTTCAGTCAAACTTCTTACCCCCTTAACATTCCCAATGCTTGCAAAGACGCAAATACCTGTCGAGAACACGTGCGGATGCGGTGTCCGTACGATGTCACTCAAATGCATCGTTCCATCATTCGGAAGGTTAAAGTCTTGGGATTCAAGAAATTCCAACCATTCCTTAGTTTCTATTTTCTTTTTCGCTCGCAACTTTACTGTGCATATGACAATAAACACTTGGAATTGAGTTTAATTTAAAAATAGACACTCCATTCCATCCATTATCTGCACCGCTTATCACAGAAACATCGACTTCAGTCTGAAACAAGATACAGGGACAATATAAAACCCGGAGTAGCTCACCGAAGTCGTGTTCATAATAATGTGCAGCCAATGTCCTCTTATATCCGTGAGTGTAGTAAATCCAGGAGAATAAAATATTTACGAATACAGAATAGAAAAAAATGCTTTCTCTATGCCGTCAGCCACGTGCTATACACATTCATCTTTTTCGGCCAATTGCAGGCTTTGTTTTGCTGTTTAAGCCAATGCCAGCCTGTAAATGATAAAAAGGATCCGCCCCTTGACCTCCGAATAACTTGAGCCAATAGTGATCGATTCAACTGATGATTGACACATCTTTTTCGGCCAATTGCAGGCTTTGTTTTGCCGTTTAAGCCAATGCCAGCCTGTAAATGATAAAAAGGATCCGCCCCTTGACCTCGGAATAACTTTAGCCAATAGTGATCGATTCAAATGATGATTGACACATTGGTTAGCCAATGAAACGCCAGTAAATAAATCCCAGCATACACCGCGTACTACTTGGCGTTCGGGGGAAAATCTAGTCGGCGGCTGCAAGTTAGTTGGAAAACTTTGCGATTTAATATTGATCCATAAATAAGGCGCACTGTATTATAAGGCGCATGGTCAGCTTTTGAAAAAATTAAAGGCTTTTAGGTGCGCCTTATAGTGCGGAAAATACGGTAAGATAAAAGCAGATAAGCACAATGAAAAATAAAGCATAAGGACTCCTCAAACTTAGTTTTGGCATTGTTTCCACATACTTAATAGAGAAAATATGTAACTGTCAACTTCTTTAGAACACCTCAAACTATGCCCCCTACCTTTTACCGATGAAATCACAATTTGTATTAATTATCAAAATAATTGTTTCATGCAGACCAAATAACAATCAAACAAATAAAAGGGGCATTTTCTATGAAAGTGTATATTTTTTCAGTAATTGTGTTGATAAGATAGCGGGTGGTAAGTTCATAGTTTGGTAGACAGTCAAAATCAGGAAAGAAGGCTTTCATGCATTTTGAACTTGCAAAAAGAACAAGATTGCACTGTATCACAAATTCTAAATCTATTTTAAAAGCACTCCCCTTTTTTATTAAATCTCCAAGGTAACAAAAAGCAAATCTGACCTTAAAGGTATGAAAATTTAAAAAAGCAACATTATTGGCCGATAGTGACAATGATGAAAACAGTGTACAAGAGTGAAAATAACAAACTGGCATCCTGTGCAATCTCCTTTGCGAGTGTCCAATAAAAAACAATCATCCTATCAGCGGGCAAACCCGGCTATGTTTTGCACATTAAAACCGATCCTTCTGTCTGTCACTGCAATATTTTTTTTTCTTCATGTTCATACAGGATTCATATGTGTTGAACTACTTTAAGAACCTAAGTGAGTATCTCCACACGGGAGCTCCAGTCTACTTTGTGGTAGAGGAGGGATTGAACTACAGCAGCCTCGAAGGCCAAAACTCCGTGTGCGGAGGCGTGGGATGCAACAACAACTCTCTGGTGGAGCAGGTGTACTCTGCATCGCTCATCAGCAACTAGTACGTCTTACATATTGAAATACAGTATTCCCTCGATTTTCCATGCCGCGTTTCCATTTTATTTTATGCTCCAATGGCGAAAATACCACAGTTGTATTCACCCATATATGGTGTAAGTGCACGTAGGATAACACCTTGTAAAGAGACAGGATGCAGAAATAAGTACACTTGTGGAACAAACAAGCAAAGTACTTTGTTGAATTTGGTGAGTGACATAAATGGAATCACCCGCTTTTTTATTTAATTATTATTATAGTAATGACGTGGCTCTTGCGTTCCTTCCGATCGAATGTATACAGGGTTTTTCATTTGTCTTTAGACGAAGGGTCGGCAACCCAAAATGTTGAAAGAGCCTTATTGGACCCCCCGAAAAAAAATGCCCGGAGCTGCAAAAAATGAATAGCTTATACAAGCCTTATAACATACCTGCCAAGTCCTATGGTTTTGCCGTGATGAGTATGGTTTTCTTTAACCCACTACGGTGATACGGTGCCATCACAGAAACTACGGTTTTCCCCTTAAAAAAATAAAATCAAAAATAAAATCGTAAAAACATCCCGGTGCAAGATGGAGACAAAGTACCATTTCAAACAACGGCTATATCAGCACTGCCAGTCGTCTGTCTGCATATCCGGGCAAGTCTATCGACCAAAGTGCTTGGCAGCCTGATGACTAGGAAAATGATGATGACATCATCTGGATACAAGTGCATTCGAAAGAACAGTTGAAAAAATCAAAACAATGCACAATCAAGAACAACTAATGATTAGGCTGTAGCTTGTATAACATGAAGAACATTTGGATATCATTAATTTTGCTAAAGTACTTTCAAAAGTTGGCAGGTATGTTATAATGAATGCAACACGTGCTGTGTGTATCTATACTACCTATATTAGCCTTCTAACACAATGACTAAGTTTAATGCAGGGAATCCTGTGAAGAATGATGCACCACGTGACTATTCAATTGTAAGATACTTACTCAAGTTTAACATCTTTAAAATATTAATGAATTATAGTATGTTTCATTTGTTAAAAATAAAGAAATGCAATAAAGAAATCCAATTTTTGACATCATTTCCATTTTGAGGATTCGAAAAAACGACAACATGGAACGTACGAAACATGCCCGGCATCTGGGCGACAAAAAGTACAATAAAACATAGCATGCGTTCATAAAAATCAAACAGGCCCTTTGTCAGGGATAGACATTATTAAAACTATTTAGTGGCCATATTTGCACAGATAAAATACATGTATATAGTTTAATTCTACATGATGGTGGGAGCAAAGAACTCACGTCCTTCTTGGCTGAGGTCCCGAAGAGAGAGAGGGAGTGGTTTATTTTCGTCATGGAAATCATTACAGACAAGAACACGACTTCAAAATAAAAGAATACAAAATTGATAAACGTACAAGAGATATAATTACACTCGTTGTTGAAACGTTACTTTATGTGTGTGTTTGTATGAGAAACATTGTTTTTATATTTAGTAATATAAAAACAAGCTAATTACCTTGAGACAGAAATTCAAGAGATTTACATTGAAAACCTGACACCCTTTCATTGGGTAAAGTAAATTATATCACATAATGCAGTTGTTTGATTTCTGTTCAAATGCCATGGGTAAAACAGCAACATCCCCTTCTCTCTTTCTCTCTTTTGATACTAAAAGCAGCTATCCTCTGGCCTGAGCAACAAAACTTGAATAATATCCCCAAGTATCATTTCAAATATATACCAATGAAAATCAGAAATGACTTAATAAAAACAGCTACTTTGTTACTGGAAAAGTGCTTTTGACAGTGCTCCTACCTGTGTTGAAATTAGGAGTGCAGTGTTAAATTTGATGCTGCCATTTTAAATGGGCGGAGCTTGCGTTTCGCTGAGCTCTAACAGGACAGATGGGAGAAACGGAAAAAAAGCGAAGTCTCTGATTTCCCTCTCGTCTTAGTTACATAGTATCACTCTGAGTTGAAATTTAATGTTTACTCTACACATTTTTTACAGCATTGGAAAATGTCAGTTTGTTTTTCCTCGTACAGAAACTGTATTAAAAGAAAAATGTATTTCTTCCTCCAATTTTTTTTAATACGTAAACGTTTTGGGAAAAGGGCCAGGGAGCTACTCCGCAGCACAAAAAATCCAAATGCGGCTCCTGAGCCGTAGTTTGCACTCAGGCTTTAGACCATTGATCCCCAACCTTTCTGTACAACGGAACTAATATGTAATAACAATAATAATTATGAGTTAGGCAATGGTACCAATGTTGTAGTCTCCTCAAACCTGCGACCTTCCAGTCTCGGGGCGGGCACCCTACCCTGAGGTCCACCGAGCTGGTACAAGTGCTTGTTAAGTGACGCCACTATTCCACTAAGTACGTTTCTGTCCTTGTAACCGATTAATAGAAAATGCAAAAGTCGAACCGCAAAAGGCAAGGGATTACTGTAAAACTTGTGTCATCATAGAACTAGCACATTTCTGATTATTTTCTTTGAATTTCCAGCTCCACCATTGCCTTCACGCCTTCTTCCTGGCTGGACGACTACTTTGACTGGATCAAGCCACGTTCCAGCTGCTGTCGTTATTACAATGCCACAGGAGCCTTCTGTAACGCGTCAGGTAAATCTTTGTCTTATGTCAATAACTCCCCAGCTGACTTTTCCCCTACATACTATTATCTTTGCTCATGCGCGCTTTCTGGTTGCGCAAGTAGAAAAATTGATTTATTTTATTTCATACTAAACAATCCTAAGCTCGACACGTCAAAAGGTTCATTTAGAGTGCAGTCGAGTTGTCGTCAACTGGCCTCTGGCTTTTTTAGTGGTGGACCCGTCTTGTGTGCACTGTCGAGCCATGACGCCTAGCGGGAAGCAGAGGCCTCTAGGGGAGGACTTCATGCATTTCCTCCCCATGTTCTTGTCAGACAATCCCAACATCAAATGTGGAAAAGGGTAAACCCATCTCCTAGTTTTTCTCGTACGTGTTACATTCATGCTTTCTCAATGTGTCGCTGACTTCGATATTTGTTGTGATTGTAGTGGCCATGCAGCCTACGCTACAGCAGTGGATCTTTATGCCAACAATTCCCAGGTGGGAGCTACCTACTTCATGACGTATCACACCATCCTGAAAGAGTCGTCGGACTACATCGATGCTCTGAGAATGGCGCGCGTCTTAGCTGCCAACATCAGTCAGACGATGGACCACAAGGTCTTTGCCTACAGGTTTGTTTCACAATCTCCTTTCATACATGTGAGGGTATCGCAACTGTAAATCCATAGTAGGAAAGGGGGTCCAAACATTTTGGAAAGATTATCGTTCTCATTTACTGTAAATTCCGGACTATAAGCCGCTACTTTTTTCCCAAACCTTCAACCCTGCGGCTTATTCAGTGATGCGGCCAATTTATGTAATTTTTCTAACAGCCACCGGTGGAATATATGCGCCGAGGAAGACTGCAACTTCTTAGCTTGTGCACGAATTAAATTAGCGTAGACATATTCTCATCATGCAAATTGCAAAAAGCTTTCAAGCTAAAAGCAAACGAGCAGTCCGATAAAGAAGGAAACAGAGCTACTGCATGTAAACTTCACTTTGCGAGCGTGTTGCTGGCGTGTTTTTGATTAAGGGAGCGTGGGACGACGTCTATATGACAAAGTCTCTTTCCCATACTGGGGATGAGGACTTTGATGACGTCAGTTATAAGGAGGAAGATGAGGACAGTTTACCGTGGCTTCTGAAAGTACGGTATGTTTTCTTTAACAGACCCGTTTACTGCCTTGCGAGCGTGTTGCTAGTAGCGTTTTGCTACCCTTCACAAGCACGGTTTGGGATGAAAGTTATAATATTATAATTAAAGCTTTGAAAAGTCTCTCAGTGTACCGTCTTTCTTTGTAAATATGTGTAACCGATGTATAATATGTATTTGCACCTGTATATTTTTGTAATGTATTTATTTGAGACACTTATTCTGAAATGTTTTGCGAATTAAAAAAGAGGGGCGGAGCAAATGCGGGCTGACGGGAAGTTGGGTAAAGGTGAGTGAGACTTGTCGCGGCGGACAATAGTGGATATATATTTTTCCCACCCTTACCTTTGGAAATATAGACTTTTATTCCTTGGATCAGTTTCAACGGGTACCCGGACTCTGCAGGTCTAGATAAAACCTTGAGTACCGGTATCATTTTCTCTTCATTTTGCCGGCTGTGGTTTTTGGACTGTGTACTTAATATTCAGTTACAATCGCAGGACTCAAAGCCGGGTTTGGGCTAATTTTGTGATTGTGTTACACATTTTAATGTGGGCGCATGCGGCTTATATACACGTGCGGCTTGTGTAAATACAAAATCGGTTTTCATCTTAAAATGTGGTGGGTGCGGCTTATAATCAGGTGCGCTCTATAGTCCGGAATTTACGGTAACTATTATTTTTTCTTTCTTTAGTCAAGAAACCAGTCAAAAATAATAATAAAAAATAAGAAAATATATCCCTCACATTAACTAGAAATTCAGTCAATCCATGAGGTAGTATTTATTTTTGTTTTTAATTGTAGTAGTAGGATTTTAATGTATTTTTTTACTTTTGTTCTAGTGAAATTATAAAAGATCTTACTCTTTTATAGGTAAGAAATGTTTTTACTAATTTTGAATTCATTTTATCTTGGTAGGGCACGATTCTTGAAACAAGAAATACTATTAACGATATGCAATGTCAGATTACTTTTGTCATTTAAAACATATTTTTATTATTCATTTTGAGAAATCAGTCAAATTATACCCCAAATTGACGAAATATTTTGTTTTTATTTGTATTCTCACACTTATATGTTTTAAACAAAATGGTTTTGCTCATTATACTTCTAAAATTTTAGTGGGGCACAATTCTTAAAATAAAAAAAAAGATTTATTACCCATCTGCAGTATCAAATTATTTTTCCAAGTTTTTCTTATTTTATTGGATATGCCAGTTAAAATATCTAAAACAAGGAACATTATTACCCCAAATTAACAAAACATTCTTAGGGTAAGATGTTTTTAACTATGTAATTCCAGTAATGGATGTCTTGCTGAACAATATTTTTACTTTTTTTTCCTCATTAAATTATTATTTTTTTAAATCCCATTTAAAATGAGGCTGAAGATTTTGCTCATCCTGAGGGCTGCAATTGGCCCCTGGGCCACATGTTTAAGACGGCTCATCTAAATCATGAAAAATATATTACCAAACAAATGTTTTCAAACTGGAAAATGAGTTGCCTATCGCTACTGCCTTCCGGTGGGTAAATTTAAAACGGCCTTTAGTGTGCATTTGTTACTGCTCAAGAGGGCTTTGCACAGACATTTTGAATTCCTTGGCAGAAACTGCGAGCCGGACAGGACATTATCCAGCGTGCTGAAGTTTTAATAATAATAAAGAACTCTCTCCTCCATGGCAGCGTCTTCTACGTATTCTACGAGCAGTACCTGACCATCGCGTACGACACGGTTTTCAATCTGAGCGTGTCGTTGTCCGCCATCTTTGTGGTGACCACAGTGCTTCTGGGCTTCGAGCTGTGGTCTGCGGTTCTGGTGTGCGCCACCATCGCCATGATCCTGGTCAATATGTTCGGGGTCATGTGGCTGTGGGACATCAGCCTCAACGCCGTTTCGCTCGTCAATCTGGTCATGGTGAGGAGAAGCGTATGCTGTACTAGTTGTGAAGGTCCTATGGGCTTAGACGTTGTACTGTGCAGGCTTGTGGGATTTCGGTGGAATTCTGCAGCCATCTGGTCCGGGCTTTTTCTGTCAGCATGAAGAAGAGCAAAGTAGAACGGGCCGAGGAGGCGCTCGCTCACATGGGCAGCTCGGTAAGTCTAAACGGAAAACTTGATATCGACCTCTATGGATTCCTGAAACTCCATTTCTGTTGAGATTTGGGTTATTGTACTAGTAATTGTAATGATGTGAAGCGATCGAAAATGTTAACTTAACTTAGTGTTTTTCAACCAGTGTGACGTAAGACTGTCTAGGGCAGGGGTCTGGAACTTGTGGCTCGCGAGCCAGAAATGGCTCTTTTCAAATGGCTCAGAGATAAAATGAGACTCTTGCTATTTTCCTGAATTGCAATAGCGTATACTTCAAACTATGACCTTTATTAAACACTTCGTTTTGAATTATTTCTTCTGAATATAACTTATCATTGAGACTTTAATAAAACAGTGTGAATACTGGATCTAAAATGTTTTTAGCTGTCCAGAAAATTTTTGAAACGATACTTTTATCATGGTAATTGTCATAAGTATAAATAGATTATCAATTATTATTATTATTATTATAGACTTTTTCAAGATGGCGGCGCCCCTGTTCGGCTGCGGCTACATCGGCTCGCTACAGTTTTTTACACTTCGGTCATAAAACCCAGTCTTCGACTCAGTTTTGACGGCGCACAAAGTCAACTCAAACTGCAGATTAATATACGATCGCAGTTTTTTTGCTGGATATGCGATCATCCAGAAATCAAGCGCTCGGTGCTACGACCACTCGGGAGTGTTTATTTAGCCTCGGACTGCTACGTCAACAAGACCCAGCGGCCTACAAAGCAGCGAAGCAGAGTGGCAAGAGAGCGGTGTGACCGGAGGAGGAAGCGAGGTTGTCGGGCCGGGCTAACCGCTAGGCTAAAGGCTAAACCCTTCAAAACGCCTCTCCCATCCATTTTCCTCTCCAACGTTCGCTCTCTGGACAATAAACTGGACCATTTACAACTGGAACTAACATCGAACCGCGAGATGACGAACTGCTGCGCTAAAATTCTAATGCTAATGGTTAAACTTATCTATCCCGGCTGACGCTCAAGGAAACTGTGCGGGTCAGATGTATCGACATTTCGTTCTGTATACACGTGTACACGAATGACAATAAAGTACATCTGAATCTGAATCTGAATTACCGTATTTTCCAGACTTTAAGGTCTCTCTGGAGTATAAGTCGCAACAACTAAAAAATGCATAATTAAGAAGGAAGATTCATATAGGAGTCGCACCGGGACATTAGATGCATTTTTGGGGCACATTTGTTTGATAAAACCCAACACCAAAAACATACATGTCATCTGAAAAAGGCGATTTAAAATAAAACAACAGGCTGAATAAGTTACGTTACGGTTACGGTAACATTACATGATTGACATTCAGATAATTAAAGCATAAAATGGTTATCAAACTACCAGTTTCGCTCCAAATCCCCAAATCCAATGAAATGGCCATCCTCTGTGTCACTGTCACGGTAAACATTCCAACCTCTTCCGTCTACCGCTTCTACATCGCCTGCGTCAGACTCATTGTTATCTCCGCTTTCTGCTTTTCAGTTGCATAGTTGACTATTTTCAGCTTGTAATCTGCAGAAAACTTTTTTTTTTTTGTCATTTTTGTTCAGTTGTCCCCCTGCATGAATTGTCCTCCCTCGCAGGAGCGTGCGTGTGTCACCCGTGCAAACGCCACCAAAACGACTTTGTATCTTATTTCTGGGGGAATGTAATAGAACAGTGTTAGCACGGCAGAGCAGTGGTTAGTGTTTGTGCGGCACAGTTCTGAGGTCATTAGATCGAACCTTCCTGCGTGGAGTTTGCTTGTTCTCCCCGTGCTTGCGTGGGTTTCCTCCGGTTCCTCCCACATTCCAAAAAGCATGCATGTCAGGTTATTTGGCTGGTCCAAATTGTCCCTATGTGCTAATTAGCGAGCGAATTGTCTGTCCCTGTGTGCCCTGCGACTGGCTGGCAACCAGTTCAGGATGTCCTCTGCTCACTGCCCGAGGATGGGTGGTATGGGCTCCAGCACCCCCGCGACCCTACTGAGGATAAGTGGTGCAGATAATGGATGGATGGATGTAATAGAACAGTAAAGTACAAAGCTTTTGCACCTTGTATTGAAATCCCTTCTGAGCAAGTTGAAAATATTTACTTTAACGAAATGAGACCTTCTTCTTAACATTCCTGTCCTTATTGGTAAGTAAAGGTGGAGTCGTTTCGCCAAAATTCTTGTTTTTAACCTGCATAAAAGTTATTTATATACAAGGTGGAAATTCTCTGTGCTTTACTGTTCTATTTCCCCCAAAAATAAGATGCAAAGTAATTATTGACGTTTGTGCGAGTGAGATATGCTAAGGGGGACATTTCATACGGGGTGATACAGCAAGGTTTAAATGATCAACACAAGCCTAGAGAGCCCCCATGTGGTTCAGTGAGAAATAACATGTGTAATCACATACCCAGTAATAATGTTTTAATAATTTCACATACAAGTCTCACGGGAATATAAGTCGCACCCCCAAACTATGGAAAAAAAGCTGCAACTTGTGGTTTGGAAAATAGGGTTCTTTTGAATTAATAGCGGAGAACACGTGTTAATTACTTCTCATGCATTATTTTTTAAAATATTTTTCAACACTCTCCAATGTTGTACGAGTGTTTATAGGTTGACATTGTTTTGTGTGTGTGTGTGTGTTTTTTATAAAGTGCATGCTGACGTTTTTGTCCAATTCGTCTTGTCGTTTCTTTGTGGCAGGTTTTCAGTGGGATCACCCTGACAAAGTTCGGCGGCATCCTCATCCTGGCGCTGTCTAAGTCGCAGATTTTCCAAGTGTTTTACTTCCGCATGTACTTGGCCATCGTGCTGCTGGGGGCTGCTCATGGCCTCATTTTTCTTCCAGTGCTGCTCAGCTATATAGGTCAGTACCCAAAAGATGTACGGTGCCTCCTATAGTGTTTCAACATTTTGCCACGTTTCAGGCTACAAATATAAAGATTTTTTTATTTTTTTTGCGAAGAATAAATTAGTGGGTCATATTTTTAAAGTGAACCAAGATGTGGATACTTTATATTCTTTTACAAATAAAAACCCGAAAAGAAAATTATGTCGTGCAGTATAATTTAGACCCTTTGCTTCAATACTTTGTAGTGCCACCTTTACCTGCAATTACAACTACATGTCGCTTGGGGCAGTGTTCTCCAACCTCTTCTGTTCAATGGACCGGTTACATCAGGGGTGGCAAACACGCGGCTCTTTGCCAATGAGAATGCAGCTCTTTGCCTTATCATAATTTCTATACACTGTGGCTCTTTGCCTCGTTTCATGTTTCGTTTTTTTCCCCTCTTAAAACACACTTGAATCCATCAGAGTTAATAACAAATAATAAATAATTTTTTGGAATTAATTTGGCAGATTTGTTGTTTTTATACCGCTTCGGACACATAACTGACTGCCGATCATCTGCGTAGGTTACAGTCTAATGCCGGTCAGTGCGTGGTGTGGCTCTTTGACTCTCACAGTAAAAAAATTTGGCTCTTTGCATCAAACTTGTTCGCCACCCCTGGGTTACATTTATAAAAATGTGTTCACGGCCCTGCTCAATGCTAGCATTAAACTTGTTTGTACTTTTTATAAAATAATAATAACAACTACAACATTAAAGCCACGCCTGGCGCGAACCCTGTGGGGAATTAGCCATCGACGGCCCCCACACACCTGAAGCTGTTTTCAGCCGCGACATTTTTCTACCCTGAGTTGTAAAAGGCTAAGTTCACACTGCAAAGCTTAATGCTCAAATCTGATATTTTTGTGAGATTGTCCACTTTTCCAACGAAATGTAATTTATTTGTGAAATCTCAGTTTTGCGTGTGCGACAATCGGCTTTGCATGAAGCAAATTAATAAAAATTGCACATTTTCAATTTAATCATAGCAATTTCTTTCTGCAATTCACACCTTAGAACTGATTAATGTGGTATCCTGAGGGTTGACTGAAATTTACAATTAGAATAAAGGGATCTTCTGATAGCAATTTATTGGTGTTATTTAATATGGTAGTTAAGTAGCTATTAGAGTTTACATCAGGTAATATGTTAATGCACATTTTTCTGTGTTGCTGCGAGATGACTTTAAAAGATTGTATACAAGTCGCATCCGTGCAAAAGAAAACTCGATTTCCCTGCAGTGTGAACCTAGCCTAAGTCACGAGATCACTGATGATGTGACCATTCAAAATGGCGATTAAGAAGACAAACACATACTTACTGCTGTTTCGAAAGAAAACGCAAATGAAGGTTGCGTTGTATAAGCCCATTATTTCTAGAAAACAGTGCCAGGGAAACCATACTATGGAAAATAGTGCCAGATTGCATCACAGATGTTGTCAGTGGTGGTTGATGCAATTACAGACCAAATTGCATTTGCTGGTTTATCCTTCCTGCAGGATTTAAAAAAAACTTCAGCGACCCAACAATGACACGGATGATCTGGGGGGGGGGAAAAGTGAATTTATTTTTATAGATAACTTCCACTGCTCTTCAATTCGGATGTCTAAATTGAGGAGTTGATTTGTGGGTGAAAAAATGTGAGGATCTTGTAAATATTGAATGAAGTACTGTCAAACCTTCTGTTTTGCTCCTGTTATGTATTGTATGAATAATGTTGGCAAAAACAGAAATGTGTTGTGGAAAATAGCAGGTCAACATTTTCCTCTGTGCCACGAAAAAAGGAGAAGCCGCCACCCTATATTTAAAACCGCAGTGTTTAAACTGTAGGAAAAAGTAGCAGAGTGTCTGGAATTTATGGATCTCAATAAAAAAGAAAAAAAGTAATCTTTCGCCAGCCCCTGATATGGATGAATTTTACAAATACTTGGCTAATCACTGGAAGAAAGGAATTATACTGAACGACAGCCTGCTTTGTTGCAATGGGGCTTTTTGATGAGGCACACGAGACAAACTTGAAAAACTCTGACGATGTGTCACCCCGACAGGTCCGTCTGCAAACAAAGCAAAGGTGTTTGCCGCCAACAGGCGTGTCGTCGGTACGGAAAGGGAACGGCTTCTCAACTATTAAGAAGGACAGGACAAGACGGATGTTCAGCCCGGACAGAGACGCTTTTGTCTAAACTGCAGCGTGTTGGTCGTGAGTGCCTCACTCTTTCCTCTTTTTCCTCCCCCGACACCGATCACGGCCGCCACGTTTTTTCCTCTTTTTTTTTGTTTTTAACACGGATGTGACTGAAGATTGCGACTGACATTTGTCGTCACACTACAACTCGAGCGGCTCAAGACTGGAATTGCAGATGACAGACGTTTTTTGCGTTTGTTGTTGCTGATTTGGGAATCTTAAGAGGGGAATACTGGTCAGTTTTTTAAAAAAAACGTATACATACGAGGATAACAACCACAATTTATACAATGTTTTTTAAAGCTCAAGCTTCACTGGTACAAATAACGAGGCTATAACTAGCATAGCGACTTCGTATTTACTCCTACTTTGTTGACAAGATAGGATTCTCTAGGACCTAACCTATCATGGTTGCTTTGTGAATATTTTTACAGTTGCAGGTTGAAGTGGAAGCTTGAGAATACCTCATTTGAATATCACGTCCTTAAAGGTTTTGGGCAAAATTTTTTGACTCAACAAAGACTGGAATATGGATCATGTCTCGCATCGACGGCTTTTTTGTGGCGAAGCAATTCAGATTTTCTTATTGTTATCGATCTTTTTTAATTCAGGCAGTGATGTTTTCTTCCGAGTGAAAATGAAGCTATTTGAAAGCGACTCAACCATTCCAAATAGTTTTTAAACGATTTTAAGATATGAAAAAGCTGTTACCTAAAAAAAAACGTGTGAAGAGTGTTGTAGCTCAGTTGTTATATTAAGTTTGACATTTTTAATTGAATAAAGTCAGAGGAGAGTAAAAAAGGCAAAAGTCTACTTTTAGAAAAGAGGATTTTCAACTGTAAAATGATTTGAATAAAGTTGTATTTTTAAAGTTCACTGTTTTTTTTTCCTTGGTTCAATTTTTGTATTCCTTCGGATCCTTGATCCTTCGCAGATTTTTTTGTTTTTCTTTTAATAGGAGTTTGTATGTTCTCCCCGTGCTTGCGTGGGTTTCCTCCGGGCACTCCGGTTTCCTCCCACATTCCGAGGACATGCATTTCAGGTGGATTGGCCGGTCCAAATTGTCCCTAGGTGTGAATGAGCGAGTGAGTTGTCTATCCCCGTGTGCCCTGCGATTGGCTGGCAACCACTTCAGGGTGTCCCCTGCCCACTGCCCGGAGATGGCTGGGATGGGCTCCAGCCCCCCCCCGCGGCCCTAATAAGGATAAGCGGTACAGCAAATGAGATGAGATGAGGTTCCACGGTGATACGTTTATAATTTAGTAGACACTCAAAATTAGGAGAAGACTTAGTGGATTTTGAGCTTGCAAGCAAAATAGGGGACCCAATCTGCAGGTAATAAAAAATCCAACCTGTTCTAAAAGCCCCGACCCCCTAGAGCTCCTTTAAGGCAGCCATCGGGCCTGACAAACGTAGGCTATGACTGCCCTCGCTCGCAGCTATATGTGAATAGGGCTAATTGATTGCGGATGCACAAGTGCAGTTTACTTTCAGGTGGACCTAACGGCAGAAAGAACAGAAGAAGCTCTACCGGCCCTTGTAGGCAGCAATAGGCGACTGAGGGTAATGGAACGTGGCCGTGCGGGTGCAGTTCGTTTTCGGAGGAAAGAAAGTGATACGCGGCATTACGTCGTCACTTTACAAACGCCAGTACACTCGAACTAATCGAAGGACTGCCGTCTCTATCCTGGACATTGATTGGAGCAATCCAAAAGAATCGTTTTCAATATATTATTTTTGTATTTTGCAAAAAAAAGACGAATTTTAAAGGGTTAGTATGTGACGGTTAGTCGTTTTTGCACACACTGAACACTATTTTTTGTTATTTTTCTCGAAAAATGAGAAAAAAATATAAAGCAAACTATTATTAAAATATATAACAAACTATAAACCAAAAGGAGTAACCTGTATTACCTCCAGAGCTTTGGAAAAAAATTAAACTGGCAATTTATGCCTCGAAAATGTTTTAATGAAAAAAAAGTGGGACCTTGGCTCTTGCTGCAGTTAATAAATCTAACCACTGTGGGGCGCTACTGTTAAATAAGACTGCTGCATCAGTATTGCTGGAATGACCTCATTTCATTACAGACATGCACTTAGGTTAGATTAGTTTTTTAATATGCACGGAAATATGAAATGATCACGTTTTGGTTATTTTTCCTCGCATATTCAACCGTTGCGTTTATGGTTCTCACCATTTGATTCTTTCATTCATGCGGATTATAATTTATTGATGCACTTCCAAATCTGGTATATTAAAATATTAACTTGCTTATGTAATGTTCGCCGTCGTTCCAAATTCAGAGCATGATTTGACCTCTCAGATGATAATTTCAACACAGAACTTCTGTTTATGACTGTTAAAGGGACATTGTGTATTATATAGCACCTCCTAGTGAAAAAAATCATAATATTGATTTGAATAATTACTAAAAACCCTGTTAATTAGTCCAAAATTTGAAAGTACCTCTACATGCCGACATTTCTTGTGTAAATATCATGTAAATTATAACTATAGCCTTATCCTCCTTGTTTTATAACCTTATCTTCTCTGTTCCTTTATCTTCTTGGCTTTTTACCTCCATGTGAATGTGTGAAACTGGAGTGTCATGCACAATTTCGTTGTCACCATATGTTAACCCATTTTGTAACAATGACAATAAAGGTATATTCTATTTTATAATCCAGTACGCTTTATATAACGGAAAATATTGGGAATAAAATCTAAAATAAAATACAATTAAATGATACTGGATACGGTAACTGTTCTGCCTTTTGGAAACATACGGGGTGGTCTTTTAGTGCCCTCTTGTGGTTAACATGTTGTTTGTTTCCAAAATCACTTTTAGTGGTGAAACCAAATGTCATGTTAATTTGTGTTCTATGAAATAAATTGTCTTTAAAGTCTTTAAATGTACTTTTACTGCAACCTTAGCCCTAACTCTGGATTAGGTAAGACACTTAGTGGTCAAATATTATGCAGTGTCCCTTTACACCAAGGGTTGGAAACTTGACACGGCTGCGTTTAAGTACCGTAAATTCCGGACTATAAGCCGCTACTTTTTTCCCAAATGTTCAGCCCTGCGGCTTATTCAGTGAAGCGGCCAATTTATGTAATTTTTCTAACGGCCACCAGCGGCGCTAGAGTATAAAAGGTAAGATTAAGACCAGTAAAATATGGGCGCCAAGAAAGACTGCAACCTCTAAGTTTAAGCATACATTGTCTGTAAAGGAAAGGTACGTTTCGATAATGAGGAAGACGCCCTTGATGGCGATAGTTACGAAGATAAAGTTGAGGACGATCTACCGTGAATTTCACAATAACGGGATGCCTTCTTTTGACAGACACGTTTGATGCAATGCGAGCGTGATCCTACTAGCGTGTTGGTACCTTTCAAAGGAACTGTTTGGGATGAAAGTTATATTATTATTATTAAAGCTTTGAAAACTCTCTCGGTGTACCGTCTTTCTTCGTAAATATGTGTAACCCTGTATAATATGTATTTGCAACTGTATATTTTTGTAATGTATTTATTTCAGAGATTTATTCTGTTATGTGTTCTACGAGCGAATCAAAAAGAAGGGGCGGAGCAAACGCGGGCTGATGGGAAGTGGGGTAAAGCCGAGTTACCGGTAGATCTGTCTGTTGTCGCAGCGGACAATAGTGGATATATATTTTGCCCACCCTTAACTTTGGAAATATACATTTTGTTTCCTTGGATTACTTTCAACGGGACCCGGACTTTACAAGTCTGCATCATACGTTAATTACGGGTATCATTTTCCTTTCTTTATGCCGATTGTGGTTCTAAGATTGTCTACTAATTATTATGTTACAATCGTGGACCTTACAGCCTGTCCTGGGTTAAGCTTGTGAATGTTTCACAAATTTTAAGGCTTGTGCACGCGGCTTGTACAGAGGTGCGGTTTGTGTTAGTACAAAAGTGGCAAAGCACTTAAAAAGTGGTGGGTGCGGCTTATAATCAAGTCCGGATTTTCCAGTAAATCTTGCTCGTAGGTTAAAAAGAGTGACTAACTTCAAGTGTGTACCACACAATGCTGGAGAGAGGGAGGGAAAAAGCGTCAGCTGTAACTAAATATTTGGCCCGTCGAATACATGAAAATGCCGATACCAATTGTGTCAAATTTCCAAATATCTGTATCGATGATCTGTAGACCTCTAGTTCTATCCATTAGGGAGCGTAGCGGACTGCCTGTTGGTCTGTCTGTTAGGGGGTGTAGGTAATTTGAGGGATGGGGTTTTTCCAAGGTCCTTCTTTTGACAGTGTCTGCATCTTGAACGAGAAAAATATCATCTTGAAAAGAAATATCACTGGGATTTTTTTTTTTCGTGTCTCTTAGCCAATGAGATGACTACGCATGCAAGTGTACAGCGACATCTAGTGGACAAATAATACACAAGAAAGAGTCTTGCTTGGAATAATATATATTTTTAGTTCATAACGTCATTATGACTGGTTTAATATTCAGTACAGCCGATCTCTTCTCGAGGAACATTTCCCAAAAGAATAATCACATTTGTTCCGACGGGCTGTGTGCCAATGGCCGCAGAGTACATTACCCTCCCTCGTCTCACCCGTTAGATAACAAGATGGATAGAGTATACGGAAAGGATCTGTTGATCCGGTTATAAATTATCTAAGAGGCACAGCGGCCAGCATTATTTTCGTCCTGTCTGCTTTTTGCATTAGCATGGTAGCATGCAGAATACAGTTGGGGTGGGACGATATACTTTGGTCACAATTCGATTGTCAGGATGCTAAGGTACCCATTCAATTTTTACTGTGATTCTACAAGTGATTGTGATTTAACTGTCTTTCCTAAGGAAACAAAAAACTTATCGTATTTTCCGCACTATAAGGCGCACCTAAAAGCCTTTATTTTTTTCAAAAGCTGACCATGCGCCTTATAATACAGTGTGCCTTATATATGGTTTGAACAATTTTATTGGCACTTTTAACAGCAATTAAACACATTCACAATTTCATTATATCATATTCTAACAATATGGATCAATATTAAGTCGCAAAGTCTTGCACCTAAGGCGAGCAGCCGGCGACTCGATTTTCTCCCGAAGGCGAAGTCGTCCGCGGTGTATGCTGGGATTTATATACCGGCGTTTCATTTCCTAACCAATGTGTCAATAATCATTTAAATCAGTCACTATTGGCTAAAGTTATTCGTAGGTAAAGGGGGCGGATCCTTTTTATCATTTACAGGCTCGCATAGGCTAAAGGACGAAACAAAGCCTGCAATTGGCCGAAAAAGATGAATGTGAATTACACGTTGGGTTGCACTACGGCATAGAGAAAACATTTTTTACTATTCTGTATTTGTAAATATTTTACTCTGCTGGATTTACTACACTCACGGTTGTAAGTAGACCATGGTTACGTATCATGATTGAACGTGATGGCTGCAAGAGAACTTAGGTGAGCTATGCGGCTTTATATTTTCCCGGTATCTTGTTTTAGAACGATCTTGATATTTCTGTGATGAGTCTATTTTTAACCTCAATTCAATTCAAAGTGTTTATTGTCATATGCACAGTAAAAAACCCCGTTTCCCTGCACAATAAAATTCTTACTTTGCTGTCCACACAGTTCCTAGCAAAAAATAAAATGGAAACGAAGAAATGTTTGGCATTTCTTGAATCCCAAGACTTTATCCTTCCGAATGATATTTGGAACGATGCATTTGAGTGACAAATTTATTTTGTTTTTCCCAAAAAAGGTAGGATTTAGCAATCCTAATATTTTGTTGCATGACCACAGTTTTTTACAACTGCTTCACATCTATGTGGCATAGAGTCACTTGTGGCACCTGTCAGTCGTTATTTCATTCCATGATTGCTTAACGACAGTCCACAATTCATTTACATTTCAGCATTTTTGATATCACCGCACAAGTTCTCCATTGGTTTGAGATCTGGGGATTGAGCTAGCCACTCCATAACATTAATTCATTGGTTTGGAACCAAGACTTTGCTCGTCTACTGGTGTGTTTTGAGTCATTGTCTTGTTGAAACACCCATTTATCTTACACAAACTCCTGCATTATCCCTTGTAGGGGATAAATGGGCCCAACACCAGAGTAGAAGAAACATGCCCAGACCATGATACTTGCACCACCATGCTTTACTGTCTTCAATGTGTACTGAGGTTTGAATTCAGTTTGCGGGTCGACTCACTCATTGGCTGTGTCCCCTGGACCCAAAAAGGACAATTCTACCTTATCAGTCCACAAAATGTTCCTCCATTTTTCTTTAGGCAAGTTCTCGAATTGTAACCTCTTTTGCACATTCTTTTTTTTAAACAGAGGGACATTGCGTGGGGTTCTTGAAAATAAATTTGCTTCACGCAGACATCTTCTGTCAGAGCACAGGTAACTGCAAAACTGTGTTTGATCGTCCTGGAGCTGATCATTGGCTGAGCCTTTGCTATTCTGATTATTCTCCGGTCCATTTTATTAGTTCTGTTTTGCACCACGTGTCTCTGTTTTTTCTACCTGTTTTAATGCATTGGAGATCATTTGAGCTAACACATTTTTTCACGTCTTTATAGGTTTTCCGTCTTCAATCAACGTTTAATCAAAGAACCCTGTTTTTCAGAGCAGTGTCTTGAACAACCCGCTATTTTTTTAAACACACCCCTTTGAACTATTTGCCCAATAGCACAGCCTTCAGAACGTACATATTATGAATGATGGATCTTGTTTGTTTTCTGAGAATCTACTGCACTTACCAGTACTTGTCTGGCATGTAACAATACAAAATATACTAAAAACCACGGATATTCCGGTTAGTCACATTGCACTGCCATTATTTTAAACAATACTGTACATCAATGGATTTTTTTATTTATCAAGTCATGTTTATTTGTATCGCCCTCAATCACAAAGAGTCTCAAAGGGCTGCACGGATCACAGACTATTACAAATTACAGACTATTATGACACCATCCTCTGATCTAAAACCTACATGAGGGCAAATAATACAGGGATATTGTCAACATAAAATATAGGTCATTCATACGCTATATAATAGAAGTGTGTTTTAAGCTTAGATTTAAACATTTCCACTGAGGTTGCAGATAGCATCTCAGGGAAAAGAGCATTCCACAGCACCGGGGCCCAAATGGAGGACACTCTCGAACCTGCGGATCTCTTCTTGGCTCTTGGGATGACTAGTAGACCAGAATTTTCAGAGCAAAGGTTCCGGACCGGAACATAGGGGGAAATTAGATGTGAAAGATATGAGGGAGCAAGTCCGTGCATGGTTTTGTATATTACCAACAGAAGCTTAAAATCACATCTTGAGCTAATAGGGAGCCAATGCAGGTTAGCTAAAATCGGGGTAATGTAATCAAACTGTCTTGGCTTAGTTAAAAGCTGAAGGCTCTTGATTCTGGACTTCGGGAGACCGGAGAGTAGTGCATTACAGTAGTCAAGACGGGAGATAACAAACGCTACTCTAGAATACTACTACTATAATACTACCACTACTAGAATACATGATTACTCCTGGATATAACTTTCATCTTGGTGGGGGTTGTAAAGAGAAATTGTTGTATAGTGAGCGATAAAAACCTTTTTGTAATTAGCTTTTGCATTTGAAACCTCCCGGTACCAAAATAAAAACATTTAATCAACAAACAAAGTATGTAGTAAATACTGGTCTGGTCTGCATTCATATAGTGCTTTTCAAGTCACTGAAGACTTCCTAAGGCACTTTACAATGTGCTTCACACTTTTCCCTTTTACACACTAACTAACCGATAGTAGCCTCACCCATGCAAGGCAACTACCTGCTATCGCGGGCATTAGGGATTCAGTGTCTTGCCCAAGGACGCTTCGACATATAACACGGAGGAGCCGGGAATTGAACCTGAGACCTCTTGAGCCCAAGACAAGCGCTCTATCTCCTGAGCTAATGCCGTCCCAATACCAGTTGAATCGGAAATTTTTGTAAGTTGCTTTTTGTCTTGTTAAATTGAAAATACGACAAGATGTCTGACCAGCAACAGATAAAAATTTCAGTATGAGCGATTTTTTTTTGTCGTTTAGTGACCACGTTGAACATGAACATGATTCCGCAGACGTCACGTCACCACACAAGGGGCTCTTCTTCCTTACTGAATAAATGAAAACCGAATCTCCGAGCTGGCACATTCCACATCCCCGTGTTTACATGAGAAATCTCCCGAGTCACAGGACGGCCACGGAACAACGCCGCTTCAGCATAACTTTATGTTCCCCTCAAAGATGGACGCCCGCCAAAGTATGTAACGCTTTTTCACAATGGCGGCTATCAATGGAGGGCTTTTATGAGCCGGCCGGCGGGGAATTAAACCGTCAATGGGGCCGATTTAGCCGCGGATTCCTGGCGTATTTGTGGTTTGTTGTGTCCCGAGTCTTGTTTACATTACGATAGCCGTGTCACGTGGACGTCGCAGTCACACTTTGAGAGAAAAGCGAAAAAGTGCTTTGTGCCGTTCTGTTTTTAGACTGTGACCTATGCATGCTAGCAGTTAGCATGCCTCGGTTTGCAAGTTTAGTCCACACCAGGGGTCCCTAACCCTTTTCAATTCAAAGTGTTTATTGTCATATGCACAGTAAAGAACCCCGTTTCCCTGTACAATTAAATTCTTACTTTGCTGTCCACACAATTAAAAATAAAATGGAAACTAAGAAATGTTTGGCATTTCTTGAATCCCAAGACTTTAACCTTCCGATTGATATTTGGAACAATGCATTTGAGTGATTGGTGACATCGTACAGACACTTTCCGCACGTGTTCTCGACGCGTATTTGCTTCTTTGCAAGCTTTGGGAATGTTAAGGCGGTAATAAGTTGGACTGAACTATCTGACTGTTTTGTCCACGTTCCCATTGTAGCGCTTTATAATCCGATGCGCCTTATGTATGGAAAATATAGGACCAAAAACTATTTTTTCAGGGTGCGCCCTATAACCCAGTGCGCCTTATAGTGCGAAAAATATGGTACTTGGTAGGAGAGCACTTTTTATGTTAGCATGTAATTATACCAGTCAACAACCCGGTTCAACAATTTTGAAATCATAATCGGTGCGTTTCTGGACTTTACTTCCTGTCCTGCTAATTGATAGCATATTAGCTGTGATAGGATTTCAAGGACTCCTATTTTTTGGTACTTTAGCTATTAGCATACAAGTTGTACCAGACAACCACAACTGGGTTTCGAATCTTAACTGCTGCGTTTTGTACTTCACTTTCTGTCTTGCTCATTTTCAGCATAGCAACTGTTTCGGCATCTCACGGATTCTTATACGTAGCAGTACTTGCTAGGTCTGTGATTTATTTTCCACGTTAGTTTGTGGCATGTCTCTTGTACCAGGGGACCGTACATAACGGTTAAACATGTTTGACTTTGGAATACCTTTTACTACTGTCCTGCTTATTGTTAGCATAGTATAGCATTTGTGTTAGCATTTCATGCATTTGTTTTTGGAAAAGTGAACAAGAAAAATAATATAGTGTACCGTAAATTCCGGACTATAAGCCGCTACTTTTTCCCCAAACTTTCAACCCTGCGGCTTATTCAGCGATGCGGCCAATTTATGTAATTTTTCTATTGGCCGCCAGCGGCGCTCGAGTACAAAAAGTAAAATTTAGACTGCAACTTCGTAGCTTGTGCACAAATTAAATTAGCGTAGACATATTCTCATCATGCAAATTGCAAAAAGAAAGGCACATGACGCAACTTTCAAGCTAAACGCAAACGAGAGGTTCGAAATAGAAGGAAACAGAGCTACCGCACGTAAACTTTACGAGCGTGACGCTCGCGTGCTTTTGAATAAGGGAGCGTGGGACGACGTCTTAATGACAAAGTCTCTTTCTTATACTGAAGGAAGACGACTTTGATGACGTCAGTTATAAGGAGGACGGTTTATCGTGCTTACTACAAGTACGGTATGTTTTTTTAACTGAGCTGTTTACTGTGCTGCGAGCGTGTTGCTAGTAGCGTTTTGCTACCCTTCACAGGCAGGGTTTGGGATGAAAGTTATAATATTTTTATTAAAGCTTTGAAAACTCTCTCGGTGTACCGTCTTTCTTTGTAAATATGTGTAACCATGTATAATGTGTATTTGCAACTGTATATTTTTGTAATGTATTTATTTTAGAAACTTATTCTGATATGTTTTGCACGAGCAAATGAGAAAGAAGGGGTGGGCAAACGCGGGCTGACAGGAAGTGGAGTAAAGGTGAGACGTGTTTGTGGACGCGGCCGACAATAGTGGATATATATTTTTCCCACCCTTACCTTTGGAAATATACACTTTTTTCTTTGGATTACTTTCAACGGGCACCCGGATTCTGCAGGTCTGCATTAAATGTTAAGTACTGGTATCATTTTCGGTTCATTTTGCCGGCTGTGTTTTTGGACTTTATCGGATATGGGTTAATTTAGTGTTTGTATTGCGTTTTTTCAATGTGGGTGCATGCGGCTAATATACAGGTGCGGCTTGTGTATGCACAAAATCGATTTTCCTCCTGAAATGTGGTGGGTGCGGCTTATTATCAGGTGCGCTCTATAGTCCGGAATTTACGGTATTAACAATCATCAAACCATTGTTTTCAATCCATTTTTCCCATCTTTGGACAACAATTGAAACATTTCTACCTGAGAAAAAAACCCATCTCCAATACAATTTCATACTCCTTATGATTTTAAAAGACAAGTCCTAAACATTCCATTTCAAGAAAATATTTATTATGGCCAAGAGCACCAAAGACAGACTCCACAAAACTGATTCATTAGAAGAAAGGAAACGATTAAAATCATAAAAACGAGGACATAAATTCACATGGGATTTAGTTTACAATGCGATCTTGATTGTAATATGAAAAAAAAAATCAAAAGCGGACATTTTGGTTTGAAGCAGCAATTATGGGCGAAAATTCAGTCATTGTCGGGCATGTTGTGGTATTTAAGCTGCAAATTTGTTGAAGTTGTATCCAATTTTAGCAGCGTAAGAAATCAAATGAGTTAGCGTCTAATCAGGAATGTTTGACCGCGTTGGCAGTCAGTACATTTGTAAATGAGCTATTCAGTAGACCAGGGATCGGGAACCTTTTTGACCCAAAGAGCCGTAATA
Source organism: Urocampus carinirostris (assembly GCF_059441175.1). NCBI lineage: Eukaryota > Metazoa > Chordata > Actinopteri > Syngnathiformes > Syngnathidae > Urocampus > Urocampus carinirostris. Next base: position 63,933,970 of record NC_142349.1, on the reverse strand, counting down.
GCAAAATATATATGTTAATAATTTTTTCTGTTTAGGGAGAGAACCATACCATATATTTTAAGACAGTATTCAGCAAAATGCCAAACACACTCTGTGGAAAAAAAGCTTCTACTTTAGCACCAATGCCAGAGCCTGTGTCCCATATCAACAAATATACAACTTTAAACTTGTCTCCCTCCCGCAGTTAAAGATCGTTGAGGCTTTTTTTTTTTGTAAATAATGGTTTCAAAACAAGGTGCTAGCAGAGTCCTTTGGTAAAAATGTCACAGAATACTGCAAACAAAGGTAAAGCCGTATTTACCTTTGGTGCGCTGTGTGCATAGCTCCACCCAGACCTACCACTCAACCCAACAAATTGATATTGTCTGATTGGCTGGTGTTTTTGGTGTTTGCAGTGTTTTCTGTGGGTTTTCATCCTAAGGTTTTTCAACAGTGAACATAAATTGATTATTGGGCCTTCTTGTAAAGGATTGCTTGGCGATATATAGCCAAAAAAGGGCTTGTTTACTTTACAGCACCAATCATCGTTAGTCAGCTATGCACACACCAATCACGACTATGCCCTTATCAGAATTGGAACACTATAAAAGACATTTGCATAGCTAAAATTTTATCTCCGAGCCATATGTACTTATGAAAAGGGCCATATCTGACTCGCGAGCCATAGTTTCTCGACCCCTGGGATAGTGTCCCCGCTTAAATATAATTTCACATTACGGTGTGGAAAGAGATGTGTTTTGGCCCCTCTCTACAGTATTTTTCCCCACTCTACAACATCAACAACAAATTATTTAGCATTCCGAAAATCAAACAAAATTCTAAATTTGAGAAGTTTGTGCAGATATCGAGTTACGTCTCCTAAAATCTCAATTGGTCGATGTCATGTAAAATGGTATTCTGCTCTGGTCTTGCTTCATGGAAATGCTGATATGCCCTCGGCGGAATGAATTCCCTCCCACAATGCCCCTCTATTTCTTCCCATTCAATTCAGAATCGAATGCAATCTGCACAGACTTTGCAAGCGGGTGATACGATATAGTTTGGCACTGTGTTTAATAGCTATGAGTCCCAAAACCTACAATGATGCTAAAGGAAGAAGCAAAACCATGATACCCGTTGAAACAAAACTTGTGATTATCAAGAAACGCATAAAAAGCACATAAATCGCTACCCTTGCTAAGTTGCATGGCCAAAACCAATCGAAACACCAAGAATAAAGATAGATACAATTTAATTATTTTCTGTATCATGTTATTTAATCATATGTATGTATTTAATGTACGAATAGTACTATAAACCATTTGTGTTTTTTTATCTGGGGTGCTCGGGACTAATCACCATTCATTTCTATCCCCCACCATACAGCAGTTTCACTTTACGATCCTCCCGAAGCAGATTGTTGTATCCCGGGGTTTACTGCATTAGAATGTAGAATTAAAATAAAGGTTTCTATTACCCGTAAATTTTTCTTCTTTTGAGTACATGATCCCACAATACGCAAGTTTTCAGTGTATAGGAAAACCCAATAGCTCCAGTCTTTTACTCCACAATATGTCGTAATTACAATACGTGAGGTTCATATTGCGTACCCTGACATTTAGCAATCATGCGAAACTTTTTTTGATCCCTTAAAAAAAAAAAGCAGTAAAACAGAAAACAGTTGCTTGGCTAATTAACATAAAATTGGGCATGAAAACATTCTAAACAATCCAAATTCATCTCTTTTCCTGGAAATATCCGCCTAACTCCAACCCATAGAGCACCTTAAGGCGCTAACAAATTCACTCTAACATAGAGCACATCAAGATTACACACTGTTTCGCGTGATGGTAAATACATTGAAGAAAATAACTATTTGAACACCCTGCTGTTTTGCTATATCTCCCACTTAGAAATCATGGAGGGGTCGGAAATTTTCATCGTAGGTGTTTTTCCACTGTGCGAGAGATAAACTAAAAAGAAAAAACATCATGCATTGTGATTTCTGGATTTAACAATTTGTTTGTGTGATACAGCTGCAAAAAAGTATTTGTATCATCTAGAATTCTGACCCCGAAAGACCTATTAGTCCGCCCATTAGAAGTCAACTTAAACTCCACGTATCATCCTGACTCAGATGAACCTGTTTGAGGTCGTTAGCTGCGTAAAGATACCTGTCCACCCCATACAATCTGTGAGACTTGAACTTCTAACGTGGCGAATACCAAAGACACCAGAGACAAAATTGTACACCTTCACAAGGCTGGAAAGGGCTATGGAGCAATTGACAAGCAGCTTGGTGAAAAAAGGTCCACTGTTGGAGCAAACATTAGAAAATGGAAGAAGCTAAACGCGACGGTAAATCTCAATCGCAGTGGAGCCCCATGCAAGATATCACCTCGTGGAGTTTCAATGATTCTAAGAAAGGTGAGGAATCAACCCAGAACTACACGACAGGAGTTGGTCAATAGCCTGAAAAGAGCTGGGACCGCCGTTTCCAAGGTTACCGTAGGTAATACAGTAAGACGTCATGATTTGAAATCATGCATGGCACGAAAATTTCCCCTGCTAAAACCAACACATGTCAAGGCCTGTCTTAAGTTTGCATATGACCATTTGGATGATACAGAGAAGTGATGGGAGGTCTTGTGGTCAGATGAGACCAAAATAGATCTTTTTGGTCCTAATGCCACTAAGCGTGTTTAGAGAAATAAGAATAAAGAATACAATCCAAGGAACACCATCCCTGCTGTAAACCATGGGGGTGGTAGCATCATGCTCTGGGACAGGACAAGTGCAATACATTCAGGATAGGATGACTGGGGCCATGGATTGTGAGATTTGGGGGAACAACCTCCTACCTTCAGTCAGAGCATTGGAGATGGTCGTGGCTGGGTCTTCCAACATGACAACGACCCGAAACACACAGCCAGGAAACCCAAAGAGTGGCTCCGTAAGAAGCATATCAAGGCTCTATCATGGCCCAGCCAGTCTCCAGACCTGAACCCAATTGAAAATCTTTGGAGGGAGCTCAAACTCCGTGTTTCTCAGTGACAGTCCAGAATTGGATCTAGAGAAGATCTGTATGAAGGAGTAGGCCAAGATCCTTCCTGCAGAGTGTGCAAACCTGGTGAAAAACTACAAGAAACGTTTGCCCTCTGCAATAGCAAACAAAGGCGACCGTACCAAATATTGACATTCATTTCTCAGGTGTTCTCCATCCCGGGTAAGGTCTTCACCAGGATCTTGCTCAGCCGTGCCCTTCCAGCAATCAAAAGCTGCCGCCGGCCCCAGCAGGCTGGCTTTATGCCCAACCGCTCCACAACGGACCACATCTCTGCCGTCCGTTTGCCGATAGAGAAGACCCGTGAATTCCGTAAAGATCGCCATCTGTATATCGGATTCATTGATCTAAAGGCCGCCTTTGACACCGTCTGCCACTCTTCACTGTGGAACATCCTCCAAGCTCTCGGAGCACCACCCAAGATCATAGCTCTGTTCAAGCTGCTCTACAGCAACGCAGAGAGCTGTGTCCGTATCAACGGTATTGACTCCGACTGGTTTACCATCTCCAGCGGCGTTCGTCAAGGCTGCGTGGCTGCTCCCGACCTTTTTAATTGCATCATCGACCCTCTGATGTTCAGGGTTAGTGAGCGCATCCCCGGAGTGTCTCTCGGCAACTACCACCTGACTGACCTGGAGTATGCTGACGACACCATCATGCTCAGCACTTCCTACAGCCAGCTGAGAGACGCTCTGGGCATTTACAGCGAAGAGGCAGCGTGGCTTGGCCTCCAAGTGAGCTGGACGAAAACCAAGTTCATGCATGTCGGTGATGGACCAGATCCACCTCCTATCCAAATTGGTAGCGACATCGTAGAGCCTGTCAAGAGCTTTGTGTATCTGGGGTCCATGGTGACAGACAATGGGGACCTAAAACCAGAGATTCTCCGCCGAAGAGCCCTGGCAGCATCTGCTCTGCAGTCTCTCTGGAAACCACTCTGCCGGCATCAGACCATCGCACGCAAGACGAAGCTCTGCATTTACAACCTCGCCGTACTCTCTATCCTTCTTCATGGCTCAGAAACATGGCCCCTGAACGACACCCTGGCCACAAGAATCGACGGTTTTGATAGCAGGGCTCTCAGAACCATCAAGAACATCAGGTGGCCCCAGCGAGTCTCCAATGAAGAGCTCAGAGCCCGCACGTGCCAGCCCCGAGCATCTTCCTTGGTCGCACAACGCCGCACCCGCTGGTATGGCCATGTCTTTCGTCTACCACCAGACCATCCGACACGAGCCATTCTCCAGTTTGACCCAAAGGCCGCAGGCTGGAGACGACCACGAGGGAAAACCCTGCACTCGATGGCTCGACGTCGTTGCGGGCGACCTCCAACAACACGGAGTTGCTGTAGAGGATGCAGACCGCCAGCATTGGAAAAACCTGGTTCATCTGGTCGGCTCAACGCACAGGGACGGGACCCCCCGACCTTCGCTGGCGCACTAAAGAAAGAAGAAGAGGTGTTCAACACTTATTTACAGCTTTATCACACAAATAAATTGTTGAAAAATCATGCATCGTGATTTCTGGAATTTTTCTTTTTAGTTTATCTCTCTCGCAACGGACATGCACCTATGATGAAAATTTCAGACCCCTCCATGATTTCTAAGTGGGAGATATAGCAAAATAGCAGGGTGTTCAAATACTCATTTTCTTCATTGTAAATGTAAATGGTCTGGATTTATATAGCACTTTTCAAATCACGAAGATCTCCCAGAGCGCTTTACTCATTCACACACACTCACACACCGATAGCAGTGTCGGCCATGCAAGGCAACTGCCTGCTTATCGGGGGCATTAGGGATTCAGTGTCTTGCCCAAGGACACTTTGACATATGACACGGAGGAGCCGGGAATCAAACCCGCAACCTACCTCCTGCATTGAAATGAGCGCGGGGAAAAAGCAGTTGTTTCCTCATGCAAATACTACAAAAACTCCCCAAGCAAATTAGTCCCAGAGTGTAAAACTGTTTGTTTTCCTGAAAAAGTGCACTTATTAAGACGATCCGTGAGCCACAAAAGCAGATTGAAGATTTAAAAAACAACAAAAATCCATTCCAGAGCGTCGGAAATGTACAAAATGGGAAAAAGTCTTGCAGCAGAGCAGTACCCGATGAATATCGGGGTGAGGGGGTTACGTGGGTTGTCGCTATGATGTCTGCAGGAGGCGGCGGTAGTGCGGCATGACTTCGTGCTCGGGGAGGTGCAGGTTGAATTCCAGCGCCACGAGCACGGGGAACTCGAAGGCGATCAGCTCGCGGCGATTCACGCGGAAGCGCTCTTCCAGTTTCTGCAAATTCGGTGGCAGAAGATTATTTCAAGACCTAGGGAATATTTTGTCCCATTTTGGGACGCTTTTAGGCTGAAGGAGTTGAAGTGTCACTGTTAAAAAAGGCCGACATTAAGTACTTCCTACACTATAATGAATGAACTCCTTCCATCCATCCATTTTCTGCACCGCTTATCCTCAGTAGGGTCGCGGGGGTGCTGGAGCCCATCCCAGCTATCTTCGGGCAGTGGACACCCTGAACTGGTTGCCAGCAATGTTCCCTTTAAGCTGCGCACGTGCGCAATCGCGCACTAACCGCACATTCTCAGCGCACAAGAAAATGTAGCCAGTTCACAAAAATCAGGGCTCAAAATTGCTAATTAAGAAAATAATTAAGTCAAAGTTACAGTGCACGAAGGTAAAAATACACGGGTTCCCCCGACGTTGTGTCCTAAATGCGGTATTTTTAAGTCAAGGTCGAAGTAGAACGAAGTTGAGTAAAGTCAGTAGAGTTTTTCAAGAACCGGCTTCTTTGGCTCCGCTCACTAAAAGGAACCGGCTCTTTCGGGTCCTAAACGACACTTCAGGTTTTTTTTGCTTCTTTAATCCCAACATGACCAAATATTATGTAAAATGATGCACAAAATGACTTAAAGGAAGGGGGAATTGAACAAAAAAGAAAAAAACAGCAAAATGGAAAAATAGTGAAAAGCTGAGGAAAAAAGAAACAAAAGCAAGAGAAAAAAAGAAGAATGAAAAAAGAAACAAAGGAAAAAAGTAGCAGCTAGGAAAATATAAACACGATGAGATTTTTTTTAGAGGAATTAAAAAAAAGAGTTCCCTGTAATCACGGAGGAGGAAGTTGCCTAACTGTTGAAGCTCATCTCCCAAAAGTAAGTTAAATTTAACTTTATTCCCTGTAATGCAATGTTCCCTGTAATTTTCCTTACGGGTCTGAGCGTTCACACAAAGTCGGTGAGCAGCGCTTGAAACAACAGTGAGCCACTATAATCCCAAGTGTGGCAAGATAATTCATTATCAAACATGTCCAAAACTTGACTTCATTACATTTTGCTGAGTTTCCGCCAATGCAAAATGATTTTTCTCTTTTGAATGAATTGACTCACTATTGCAAAGGTTGTACGGCCTACATACATCGTTTGTTCTTACAATTCTTTCACAAGATATCCATTTCTTTTTATTTCCTGATATATTTTGTCCCATAATATTAACATTTTTGGGGGCTTATTTCGTCGGTTGTAAGATACAGAACTGTACTTAATCACATTTTCTAGTGGAAATACAATGTTGGCAACAAGATTCACTTGATATCATTGGAAATGATTTGAAGGCAACACAAACTTTTTCTTCTTTTTTTTTGTGTTTTTTTTCTACTTTTTTTTTATTTAAAAAAAATCTAATTGTGTTTATTTTTTCTGAGCCGTTACTTTTTTTCTTTTTGTTCTCTATTTACTTTTTTCCTACATTTCTTTTTCTTTTTTCTGGCTTTTTTTCTAAATGTTTCCTTCTTTTTTTCTCATCCTTTTGTTTCTTTTTTTCTCAGCTTTTCATTACTTTTTCATTTTGGTATTTTTTTCTTTTTTGTTCCATTCCCCCATTCCTTTAAGTCATTTTGTGCATAGTTTTACATAATATTTGGTCATGTTGGGATGAAAGAAGCAAAAACAACCTAAAGAGCCGTTTAGGACCCAAAAGAGCCCGGTTCCTTTTAGCGAGCCGAGCCGAAGAAGCCGGTTCTCGACAGACTCTACTAACTTTACTCAACTTCGTTCTACTTCGACTCGACTTCAAAATACCGCATTTAGGACACAACGTCAGGGGAACCCGTGTATTTTTACTTTCATGCACTGTAACTTTGACTTAAGTCGCTTCTTAATTAGTAATTTTGAGCCCTCATTTTTGTGCGATGGCTAGAGAATGGCTACAGAATGTGCGAGCAGTGCGCAATTGCGCACGCGCGCAGCTTAGAGGGAACACTGACCTTAAGTATGTTCTAAATTACTTTAAGTTGAATAACTTTACATTATGTATGTGTGAAAATGATCATTTCTGGGACCATTGTTTTTAACACCAAGGATGTAATTTATCCCATTCGGGGTTTTATGTTCTAAATAAGACAACCCTTTAATGTTCCAAAGGGAAACAAAACAAAAGAATATTTGAATTGGAACACTATGTCGGTGTAAAATACCTGGTAATTTTTTTTTTTTTACATATTTCATAACTGGATGTATTTCAGACGCTGCCCTACTTACGAACGATCGTAAGTTGAATTTGTTGGTAAGTTGCTTCAGTGCAATACTTTGTATCTTTAAAGTTTGTAAAAGTATGTTTAAGGCTTTGTTTAAGTAACCTGCATTGTTTTGTACTAATGAATAAACATTTCATAAAGTTGAGTTTTACTTACTTTTGGAAGATGCGCTACAAGAGGTGAAAAAAAGCGTTCCCAACTATTTTCTCAACCGCATCACGCTTTCTTATTTCACTTTCATTTCAAAAGAAACGGCTCGCATCTTGTTTACACTTTAAAACGAATGGCAGCCACTCCAGCAGCTCCCGGCAGCCACTCCAGCAGCTCCCGTGTTATTTTCGATTGTTTTGTTCTCGATTGTTCTCAGCTCAGGGATGCTGCTGGAAATGTGAATTTCCCTTCGGGGATGAACAAAGTATCTATCTATCTATCTATCTATCTATCTATCTATCTAAAACAACCATATTGAATGGATGCACGAGATATTGAACAATCAAAATGTCAAAGTTCTTAGCGCGCTGGAGATAGAGTACAGTATGTTTATACGAACTAGGAAGAAGAAGCAGATTTCTTTTGCCCATCTTACGAACGTTCGTAAGTTGAATCTGTTCGTAAGTTGCTTCAGTGCTATTTTTTGTATGTTTCAGGTTCATATAAGTATGTTTAAGGTTTGTATAAGTAACCTGTATTGTCTTGTACTAAAAGATAAACATTTCATAAACTTAACTTACTTTTGGGAGATGAGCTTCAACAGTCAGGCAACTTCCTCCTCTGTGGTAAAAAGTGGCCGAAAAAAAGCGATCCAACCATTTTCTCAACCGCATCAAGCTTTCTTATTCCACTTTCATTTCAAAAGAAACGGCTCGCCTCTTCTTAGCACTTTACACCAACCATATTGAATGGATGCACGAGATATTAAACAATAAAAATGTCAAAGTTCTTAGCGCGCTGGAGATACAATATAGAATGTTTAAACAGGAACTAGGAAGAGGAAGCGGATTTCTTCTTTGGGGTACTGTACTCAGGAAAAGGTGTCCGGATTTTTTTCGACATCCCAAATTTGTTTTGGGTATCTACCGTTTTACGTAAATTGAATGGTCGTAAGTAGGGTAGCATCTGTATGTATATCTTCTACTATAGTATTTTTAAGTAATTTTATGTCGTAGAATGCAAGGATTAAATTCAAATTATTTTCAGTAATTCAAAGGTCATTAAATACCGTAAATTCCGGATTATAAGCCGCTACTTTTTTCCCTAACTTTCAACCCTGCGGCTTATTCAGTGATGCGGCCAATTTATGTAATTTTTCTAACAGCGCTCGAGTGTTGCTACCATTAACTGCCCTGTCAAAGTTATATTATTATTATTATTAAAGCTTTGAAAACTCTCTCGGTGTACCGTCTTTCTTTGTAAATATGTGTAACCCATGTATAATATGTATTTGCAACTGTATATTTTTGTAATGTATTTATTTGTATTTGTTCTGATATGTTTTGCGCGGATGTACGAAAAATGAGGGGCGGAACAAACGCGGGGTGCCGAGTTTAAGTGGGGACCGCTAAAGGTGAGGGACAGACAAGGAAAGAAGAGGGGGTAAAAAGTTGGTTGAAGAAAAAGGAGTTGCGTGAGTAAATGTGTTCATCTGATATATATTTTCCCCACCCTTACCTTTGGAAATATACACTTTTTTCCTTGGATTACTTTCATGGGACCCGGACTCTGCAGGTCTGCATCAAACCTTAAGTACCGGTATCATTTTCCGTTCATTTTGCCGGCTGTGATTTTTGGACTGTGGACTTTAATGAAGGACATTGCAACGTCAATCATCCTGCCCTCCCAAACAGACTACGAGACTTGTCATGGATGGTGGCTCATGAAGTTCTCCCAGTCAGAGCTGTAATGCACCACCGAGGAATGTCAGCGACTTCGACGTGCCCTCGACCTGGCTGTGGCGCCCAGGAGTCGGTGAGGCACCTTTTTTGTGAGTGCAGCGCTGCCAAGGTCTTGTGGACAATGGCCGAACAACTAGGAAAGTTCCCGGACTTGCCAGCAGGAGAGGTCCCTGATGCACAGTACGTGCTTTACGGGGTGAGTCGGTCGAGGAGGGATCGGAACGACTTTGCCAGGGACTGGCTCACTCTCGCCGCCATCAAGGACGCCATCTGGACCTCCAGAAACCTGCTCGTATGGAGGTGCAGGCAGATCCCCCCCGTGGCTGTGCTCCGAATGGCTGCAGATACCATACAATCTGCGAGCGGCGGGCCTAGGACGCAGCCATAAAGAAGACTCGTCTGTACCCACCCGGAGGGGGGAGCCGGAGCTACACTGTGGGAGTCCCGGCAGCAACGGCCTGGGTTGTGGAACCCAGAAGGGAGAGGACCCACGCAGAAGGGAAAGGACCCACACAGAGGACTGGAAGAATGCTGCTTGGGAGGGTGGGATGGCAGAGCTATGCCCTTGCACAATAGTATTGCCTTTTACACGCTGGTTAACTACTGTTAAAAGAAAATAACTCTGAAATTGTTTAGTTGATGTTGGAAATGTCAGGAAAAAATGTTAAAACGTCATATCGTCACGTCATATTGTCAAATATAAAAAAAATGTGAATATGCTTGATGGCTGTGTTTTGCTGCTGTTGGTGTCGGTGGATTTGTTCAGACCGAGGACAATCGACTTTGGCCTGGACGGATCTATTGACACTAACAAAGATGTTATATAATGAAATTGTGAATATGTTTGATTTTCGAGAAGGTTTGTTCAAACCTCACTTTGTGTTTGCTGTTAAAAACGTAATATTGGAATATAATATTGTGAATGTGCTTAATTGCTGTTGAGATTGTCATGATTGTTTTCTGTTTTTAGTGTCAATAAATTTGTTCAAACCTTGAAAAAAAACATTTAGTTTCAATCGCGGGACTTGAAGTCGGGTTTGGGTTCATTTTGTGTTTGTGTTTAAATGTGGGCGCATGCGGCTTATATACAGGTGCGGCTTGTGTATTTACAAAATCGGTTTTCCTCTTAAAATGTGGTGGGTGCGGCTTATAATCAGGTGCGCTCTATAGTCCGGAATTTACGGTAGATCAAATAACCTACAGATTATTTGAATATTAAAATAGTTTGATTATTGACAAAATCATATTTTGAGGAATCAAATATAAATTTCTGGGTTGGCTGGAGATTATTTCATGACTTTCTAAGACCGATCATTGGCAAAATTAGAGGCAAATATTATTTGATCATAACGAGCTTCACATAAAATAAAACTAATCGAGCGGCTGCCTTTCCAGCAGCTCCCCTGTTATCTCTCATTTTTTGTGATTTTTTGTTTTATTGTCTGCTTCTATCTTCGGTGTTTTTCTTCCCGTTTTGACAACTACACTATGGATTACTTCTATCCTATGGACATGGGTTTTAGCGCACAAAAATGTGTTTATTCACGGAATCAACTCCTTGCCCTGAAGAATTCTCGTGCCGGCATGATGAAGGGGCCTATCGTGGAAGAAGAGCCGGAGCTAGCTAAGCGGCTAGCGGCGTTAGAAGTCTTCGGTACCGTCCGTAATCATGGTAAATGCGAACACTCTACCAAATAAGACCAATGAGTGCTGGTGGAAAACATCGAAGCGCACAGGGAGCGCCATTGCTGTGTTTTGCGGAAACGTGGCTCACGTTTAGCAACCTGGACGCTAACGTGTAGCCACCCGGAGCTACCCGGCTTCAGCGCCGCTATACAGAGACACAAAAGCCTGGGGGGATCGGAGGAGGTGGACTTGCTAACACGAGGTGGTGTGTCCCTGGACACAAAGAAAAGATTTCCATCTGCCGCAGGGATGTCGAACTTTTCGACTAGCGTGACGTCATCTACTCGGCTACAAGCACCCCTAGGGCATCATGTTCATCTGTTAATAAACAACGGGGTAGACTGCTGGAAGTGTGAATTTCCCGGGGATGAATAAAGTATCTATCTATCTAAAGGAGGCTCGGTATGATGTCACTAAACTTTTGTAGTAAAGGAAAAATATATTCAGAATTAACTGAGTCAACTTATAACACTTACCACCAGGCACATTAAAACTGGTGCCTTGGCTCGTAAATTTTGAACCATATTTCAAAAAAACTACAAACGGTCCCCTGTATGACGAGACTCACATCGATAAGGTGCTTGACTTCGTGCTTCTTAAGGTCTCCGCCGATTTTGGCGGCTAGCAGGACGCAAGCCCCCGTGCAGAGTTTCCGGTTCTGCTTGTTGAGCTTTCCTTGCAGCACCAACTTCTCGAAGTAGACGAAGGCCATGGCCACCGTCGGTTCCTCGTAGCCGCACTCGTCCTGGGCGAGCTTTTTCATCTCGCGCTTCAAGCTGAGAGAAGGGGCGAGGTCAATTCGGAAGAGGCGTGCCACAAGGAGCCGTGACGTGCCTTCTTACCTTCTGATCTTGCTTAACGTAAGGCGGATGTGGGGGAACTTCTCCTTGAAGGTCTCGTTCATGTCCTTCTTTAGGTCCGAAGGTTTCACGTACTCGATGACTGTCGTCTGACAGACATGAATAAGCAAGTTAGCAGCAGAACTACTTTTTTCTTACTGATAGTAAAATAAACTTACATGATCAAAAATATCAAGGGTTTGTACATCTTTTTCATGGCCAAATTCAAGTACTTTTTAAGTACTTTCCAGGCCCATTTTTCAATGTTTCCACTACATTCAAAGGAGAGAATCCAGTGCCGATCAAAAGAACGTTTTTTTGTTGGCTTTGACTAAAATCAAGTCACTATCTTGCCGCTAGCGCATACTTTGTGCTATTTTGCGCTGCTCCCATCTATGATCTACCATCTTTTTGGGCCAATGGGCTGCTTTAAACTCTGCTTTAACAATGCACGCACAGCCTTATTACGTCACACTTGTTTATGAAATGAAATGATCTGAATTTATATCGCGCTTTTCAAGTCAAGACTTCCCAAAGCGCTTTACAGTGTGCTTCACATTTCCCAACAGCGGCCGCGCGGCCATGTAAGGCGCTAACCTGCATATTGGGGGTATTAGCGGTTCAGTGTCTTACCCAAGGACACTTCGACATGTAACACAGAGGAGCCGGGATTCGAACTGCGATTTCTTGATCCCAAGAGGAGCGCTCTACCTCCTGAGCCAAAGGAAAAGGCCCTATAGGTGTTGGGTAATAGTAGAGTTCAATCCGGAAGACAAATAAAGAAAGTACTCTGCGTTTAAAAAAAAAGAAGAAAAATTAGCTAACTTTGAACTCATTTTAATGATATTGATAGCAGAGTGCTTTCAATCTTAGAGACTGCTGATCTTTAGCTTTTTGTTTGACTTATTTTAATGTATATTTTATATGTTTTGCAGGTATTCCCGGCAAAACATGAAAATACTCATGACTAAAATATCACAAAAAATATTTAAAAAGAAAAAAAATCAGAGGAGTCACTTGGGAGCCGAGCCAAAAGAGCCACTTCTTGAAAAAAAGCAGGAATTCCCATCACAGGCCTGATAAACCTGTCCTATTGGATGTGACAATAGGGGGCATTTACGCCTCACATGACAAATTGATCATTAGAATTGCAGCCACCATCAATGTCATTTTTAAGCATTTTTCTTATTTTTCTCTTAAATTATAATCCTACAAATCATTGTTATAAAAAATATACAAATTATTATCACAACTTTTATGACTAATATTTCTACCATAGGGCAGCACGGCGGCGCAGTGGTTAGCGCATATGCAGGCACAGTTCTAAGGTCTTGGGAACCTCCTGTGTGGGTTCAAATCCAGCTACCGGACTTCCTGTGCGGAGTTTGTATGTGTTCCCCGTGCTTGCGTGGGTTTCCTCCGGGCACTCCGGTTTCCTCCCACATTCCAAAGACATGCATTTCAGGTGAATCGGTACAAAATTGTCCCTAGGTGTGAATGAGCGAGCGAGTTGTCTGTTCCCGTGTGCCCTGTGATTGGCTGGCAACCAGTTCAGGGTGTCCCCTGCCCACTGCCCGATGATTGCTGGGATGGGCTCCAGCACCCCCGCGACCCTACTGAGGATAAGCGGTGCAGCTAATGAGATGAGAGATACACATTTTTTTCAATATTATTATTGTACAGTGGAACCTCGGTTTTGGAACGCCTCTCAGTTCGAACAAATCAGAGTCCGACCAAAAATTTTGAGAAATTCTTGCTTCGCTGTTCGGTCAAAAAAATCGGAGTTCGAACGCCGGTAATGCGTGAGTGCGTACGCTAGGGTGCGATGCTGAGCGGCAAATGGGTGTTTTAGCCCCTTATTATGCCTCCGAAAAAAAGTCAGTGCAAGCAGCAAAGTTGCTACAGGTGACAAAAGAAGAGTAGTGTGTACAACTATTGCATTTAAGAAAGAAATAATAGCAAAATATGAAGAAGGTGTGCGAGTGTCCGATCTTGCTAGGGAATACAGCATGGCTAAATCTACGATCAGTACGATACTAAAGAATAAGGAGGCTGTGAAATCGAGTGATGTGGCTAAGGGAGTGAGTGCTATAAATATAAGTTTTGAAAGATGTTGAAAAACTTTTGATGATTTTCCTCTCCCCACCGTCCACCTGCGCCTTCTGCTGACCACCACAAAGGTAAGAAATCTTATTCATAATCCTTCTCTTTATCCTTTTTTTTTTACACGTTCATGTTAGCGTGATCTTTCGTACGGAAGATGACGATAACGCGTACGTACGATTAGCCCGGGTTAGCTTTACGTTAAACATTCAAGGTAAACATTCAGGGTGTTGGAACGGATTAAAAGGATTTACATTATTTTTAATGGGAAAAATGATTTCGGTGATCAAACAAATCGGTTTTCGAACAGGGTTCTGGAACGGATTATGGTCCAGAACCGAGGTTCCACTGTAATGGAAATGATCTATGGTATGAGAGAATTATACGGTGAAAAATGAAAAGTTGGCATTAAAATAGGAATTTATAAAGGTGCAAAGTGATAATTCTACTAAAGTTATTATTAATAGCAAGAAAATTTCTTGCAGAAAACAAATCTGACACCCCCCCACCAAAACCCCCCAGCAGATTTTATGTTGTGAGTGCAGCAATGCGAAGAATGCATGTTCTCCACAATGGACATTCTTGTGCAACGCTGCCCTTTTTGCAATCGGAGGAAGCTACGTGGGGGGCGGGGCGGGGGGGCGTGGCCAAACACCCCCCTCCCAAAAACACATGACCCGGCCTCGACAGAGCGGTCAAAAATAGAATCGAATATACCTTTATTGTCATTGTTACAACATGGGATGTATTGTGACAACGAAATTGGACGTGGCACTCCAGGTTCACATTTTACAGTGAGGATATAAGGAAAACAAAGAGATAAAGGAACAAAGAAGATGTTTGTACTGTCCTTGTTGTATAGGCTTTGTTTTCCTCCGAAGGGGGGGGGTGTATGAGGGGGTGAGGGACAGACAGAGATGGGCGGATCCAAAAAGACGCGTCGCATCCGTTCTGGCCACGCGGTAACGTCCGTTTGAGACAAACGCGATTTCTTTACCAGCGTGGACGTGGACAGATTACAGCGCAGGTGTCAAACAGGCGGCCCGCGGGCCAAATCAGGCCCACTAAGGGATTGAATCCGGCCCGCGAGACAACACTCAGAGAAGCGCAAGAGAAAAACAAGCTGCAGGTTGAAATATGTCAACTTGATGTTGCCAAAGCCAGGTGCCTCTCACAAAGACACTGTACTTGTATGTATCTCTCTCTCTTTCTTTCCCCTTCTCTCTTTCTCTTTTGTCTCTTTCTCTCCCCTCTTTCTATTTCTCTTTGGATTTCTTTTTGTTTTGTTCCTCTCTCTGTCTCTCTCTCGCTTCTCTTATTCCTATCTCTCTCTCTCTCTCGCTTCTCTTATTCCTTTCTCTCTCTTTCTCTACCCTCTTTCTATTTCACTTTTGTCTCTTTCTCTCCCCTCTTTCTATTTCACTTTTGTCTCTTTCTCTCCCCTCTTTTTATTTCACTTTTGTCTCTTTCTCTCCCCTCTTTCTATTTCTCTTTGGATTTCCTTCTTTCTCTCTCTTTCTTGCCCCCTCTCACGATTTATTTTTGTTTTGTTCCTCTCTTTCGCTTCTCTTATTCCTTTCTCTGTCTCTCTCTCTCTCTCTCTCTCTCTCTCTTTTGTGTCTTTCTCTGTCTCTCTCTCTTTTGTGTCTTTCTCTCCCCTTTCTCTCCCTCTCTCTCTTTTGTGTCTCTCTCCCTCTCTTTTGTGTCTTTCTCTCTCTTTCTCTCTCTCTTTTGTGTCTTTCTCTCCCCTCTCTCTCTCTCTCTCTCTCTCTTTTGTGTCTTTCTCTCCTCTCTCTGTCTCTCTGAGGAGAGAAAGACTCAAAAGAGTCTTTCTCTCCTCTCTCTCTCTCTCTTGTGTCTCTCTCCCCTCTCTCTCTCTCTTTTGTGTCTCTCTCCCTCTCTCTCTTTTGTGTCTTTCTCTCTCTCCCCTCTCTCTCACTCTCTCTTTTGTGTATTTCTCTCCTCTCTCTCTCTCTTTTGTGTCTTTCTCTCCTCTCTCTCTCTCTCTCTTTTGTGTCTTTCTCTCCTCTCTCTCTCTCGATCTTTTGTGTCTTTCCCTCTCTCTCTCTCTCTCTCTCTCTCTCTCTCTCTCTCTCTTCCTACCCTCCGCGCTTTCGTTTCTCTTTGGATTTCTTTCTTCCTCTCCCTTTTTTTTCCCCTCTCTCACGACTTCTTTTTTTTATCTCTTTTGTTTCTCACGCTCTCTCCTTTCTTTTCCCCCCTCTTTCTCTTATTTCTTTATCCCTCTTTTTCCTTCTCTTTCATCTACTAGTCCGGCCCCCGACGGAATGTTTGTTCTATCGTGTGGCCCCCCGAGTTCAAATGAGTTTGACACCCCTGGATTAAAGCATCCTGCTTGGCTGCTTTTGGTGTGGGAAAATCAACCGAGCCCTAAAAATAAACGCTCACCGGCCTGGCTGTACCCGTATGTCGGTCGTGTGGCGTTCACTGACTCACCATGTAGGACGGGAAGATGAGCACTCGCTTGTGTTTGCCGCAAGGCCACTGGGGGTCGTCCAGGAGATTGGGGTCGTACTCGCGAAATTCGCTCAGGTCGTTGCCTGATGACACAGAAGAATAAAGGTGAACCGTATTTCTGCACCACATAATGACTATGTTTTCGAATTTTAGGTTCAGAAATGATTTTGTTTTTCCTTCATCAGTAGCATTAGCTTTGTGGTTAGCCACTCTATTAGCGTGGCATGCTAAGGTGCCAACAAATAAGGTACAGTGTTCATTTGACCTGTGAAAAGTGATGGGTCCCAAACAAATCTATGAGTGCCAACCAATGTTCCCTGTAATTTTCCTTACGGGTCTGAGCGTTCACACAAAGTCAGTGAGCAACACTTGAAACAACAGTGAGCAACCATGATCCCAACTGTGGCAAGATAATTCATTATCAAACATGTCCAAAATTTGACATCACATTACATTTTGCTGAGTTTCCGGCAATGCAAAATAATTTTTCGCTTTTGAATGAATTGACTCATGTACTATTGCAAAGGTTGTACGGCCCACAAACCTCGTTTGTTCAATCTTTCACAAGATATCCATTTCTTTTTTTTTTCCTGATATATTTTGTCGCATAATATTAACATTTTTGGGGGCTTATTTAGTCGGTTGTAAGATACAGAACTGTACTTAATCACATTTTTGAGTGGAAGTACAATGTTGGCAACAAGATTCACTTGATATAATTGGAAATTATTTGAATGCGACACAAACTTTTTCTTCTTTTTTCCGTAGGTTTTTTTTCTACTTGTTTTAAAATTCCTTTAAAAAAAATCTCATTGTGTTTACTTTTTTCTCGTTACTTTTTTCTTTTTGTACTCAATTTACTTTTTTCCTTTATTTATTTATTTTCTTTTTTTCTGGCTTTTTTCTACATTTTTCCTTCTTTTTTCTCTTCCTTTTGTTTCTTTTTTTCTCGGCTTTTCACTACTTTTTCATTTTGGTATTTTTTTCTTTTTTGTTCTATTCCCTCCTTCTTTTAAGTCATTTTGTGCATAATCTTACATAATATTTGGTCACGTTGGGATGAAAGAAGCAAAAACAACCCGAAGAGCCGTTTAGGACCCGAAAGAGCCGGTTCCTTTTAGTGAGCTGAGCCAAAGAAGCCGGTTCTTGACAAACTCTACTAACTTTACTCAACTTCGTTCTACTTCGACTCGACTTCAAAATACTGCATTTAGGACACAAGATCAGGGGAACCCGTGTATTATTTTCTTCATGCACTGTAACTTTTACTTAAATCGCTTCATAATAAGTAATTTCGAGCCCTCATTTTACTAGCTAGCTAGATTTTCTTGTGCGCAGAAAAGCTCTGGGTAGTGCGCAATTGCGCACGCGCGCAGCTTAGAGGGAACACTGGTAGTAAGGTATAAATACTGTATGCACTTCCAATGGTATCCACCATACTTTGAGTTATAAGGCGCACTTTCTTAGGTGCACCTTATAGTGCAGAAAATACGGTAATTATTTTTGTTTGTAGGCACTTGCGTTTACCAACCGGTGTCCAGGCTGCTTTGGTTGCTGTTGGCACGTGCCAGGCTGAGATTCCGGTGGCTGGCGTTGCGCGACTGCGAAAAAGACGACGTGGAATCGATGGTGTTACGGCGCCCCCCCAGCACGTTGGTGGGGTACAGGAACTGCGTGTACGACACCGTCTGCATACACACACAAAAAATAGATACAGTTCGCAGTTCCACTTTTGGGGGTTCAGAGCTTTGCGGGTCTAAAAAATATACCTTACCTTCTCAATAAAAGCATTTATTGACTTAACGCCATTGAGCGCGAGCTTATGTCAACTGAGGACACCGTGTGGACACTCTTATTGTGAAGGGGAGGGGGAGGCCCTGACACAATGCTTAGTCATGGTGAGTTACCGCTTCGCTCATCCCCCCCTCCTTCAACTCCTCCCACCTCACCCCCTTCTTATGTGGCGCTCAGTTTATCATGTAGGAACTCGGCGACGCAACGTAAGTATATTCTCTTGTATACATTTTTTTAAGCATTTTTGAAGGGGCGCTGCTACTTCGCGGATTTTCAGTTTTCGCGGGTAATCTCGGCCCCCCATGTATACTGTAATACCTCACTTGTAAGTGGGTGGATCCGTTAACCCCTAGGGTTGTAGGGGCACCATTTCCTGTGGTGTGTCTTGGGCATTTACAGCCCGGTGGGGCCAATCACTTTCCAAGCTAACAAATGTTACCAGCCGGTCTCGGGTTAAACATATTCTGGAATCTAATATCCCGATCACATATTGCTATGAACAAAGGACGGTAGTGTGCAGTTTTGTCGAGTCTGGCAGCTCCTTTTTGCCGTTTTGTTCACCCAAAAATGAGCTGCACTCCCGCAGCAACTATCTATTATCCCCGATTGTACATTACTGCGAGCGGGGACCGACAGAGTGTGATTTTGTCAGGCCTGAAGACTGCCATTGAGGCCTTGTTTTTAACGGTTAGTGTATTTCTGCCTAGAACAAACTGAACTCTGCTGTAATCCATTATCCTCAATTCCATATTGCTCCTAGCTGGGACTGTCAGAAGGGATTTTGCTTGGATGCATGCCATGCTGGCCTACCTAAAATGAAATCCAAGGATGTGGCTGCGATCCATGATCCCCGGTCTAATACTGCTGAGAGTAAGGCACATTATTTTGGTTTCGGGATGCTGAAATGTGCTATAGTGGCCAATTGGAAAGGAATTGTACTGTTTTGGCCGCAATCCATTGTCCCCAGTCAAGAGTGGGCACAAAAAAAAAAAAGAAAATTCGGTGGCTTTAGTTTGCAGTTCTCTCCACCGAAAGGTGATCTGCATTGTGCGGATGTGATTCAGTATCCCCAATCATATATTAATGCAAGCAGGGACCGACAACATTCTCTTTTGTTGGGCCTGGTAGCCCTTTTTTTGCCGGTACTGTACTTTGCCTAAAATGAACTGCACTAAAGCAGCCGCGATCCATTATCCCCGATTCCATATTGCGAGTGAGGACTGGCAGAAGGCACTTTAGTGGGGAGATGTCCCATTCTGGTCCTGCTAAAATGTAATGCACAGTTGTGGCCGCGATCCCTTATCCCTGGTTGACTATTGCTGAAAGCAGGGGCCGGCAGAGCGCTTTTTTTTTCGGCGTGCCACTGTGGTCCTCCAAAAATCAACTGCACTGTTATGGTCACAATCCATTATCCCGTGTCGACTATTTCTAAGAGCAGGGACAGAAAGACCAAGTGTGGGTCATTTGTGCCGGCTCGCTTTTACTGTTCTTTCCATCTAAAATGAACAGCACATGTGCGGTTGCGATACATTATCGCCAATTTACTATTGCTAAGAGCAAGGGCCGAGAGAGCAAATTTGTGCCGTGCCTTTTTTTTCCAGTTCATTTGACCTAAAATGAACAGCATCTGTGCGGCCGCGACACATTATCCCCGATCAAGTTTTGCTGAGAGCATGGGCTTTTTTTCTGTTCTTTTGACCTCAAATCAACATGCGCCAATGATCCATTATCCCCGGTTGACTTTTGCAATAGAGCTCATGTTAAAAAATGGGAGCAGTGTTCTCGTTTGCCCGCGTCCCCGCGTCCTAGACGCATTATTTTTGCTGGGGACGCATCGTCTCAAATCAACGTGCGTCCCCGGGACGCAACTTTTTTGACACGAAATTGTCATTATCATTTTTTAACAAAGATTTACCGCACTCCAAACTTTTCGTCAGGCAGATCCGCCATTGTTGTTTTGTTCGAGTTGTGTAGTGAAAGTCAGTTTCTTTTTAGAGAACCGGCTTTTTCGGCTCAACTCATTCAAGAGAGCCGGCTCTTAAACGGCTCTCTTGCTTTGATGCATTATATTACGAATGATTATGTTGTATAAAGAAGTTAAGAAAAAAAGGAAATATAAAAGGAGAAAATGAAAAAAGACAGGTTTGTGGCTATCCCTTTAATCAGTATATTACCAAGAATAATTTAATGCAGAAAATGAATTAATAATTTGAATAAGAAAATGTATTATTCTACTTAATTCTATTTGCATGTATTTTTTCCTTCTACAGTGAACGTCCAAGCGACTTCATTTTTGAACTTTTTTTATAATAAACCTCATTCATGTCGAGCAACTCAGTGTCTCACAACAAAATGTTCATTAACAATATATATGATATAAGGAAACACATGTACAATATAACATGTTGAACTACATAAATATGTCTGGAAAAAAAAATGTATTTTGTAAGGGAAAATACGCCAGTTTGTAAGGGCATGGAGCACACTAAATTTTGGGGACCCCTAGATCTCTGTTGGGACCCATAGATTTTTGAGCATGTGAGTCCCTGGGACCCATCACTTTTCAGAGGTAAAATGAATACTGCTTACTGTATTTTCGCCCAAAATGAAATGGCCTCATGTGGCTGTGATCCATTATCCCTAATCCCATATAGAATAGAATAGAATAGAATAGAATATGCCTTTATTGTCATTGTGAGCAGGGGCCAATTCGGTCCGGGAGTAGATTTGTAGACTGAAAAGTTTGTAAGTAGAGGCGCCTTTTCAATGTAAATTTGCTAATCCGTTCCAAGAAATGCAAAAGTATTTTTTTTTTAAATAAATCATAAAAAAACATCAGAACATGAAACAAATACATGTTAAAATTACAATACCATACAAAAAACTTAAAACGAGAGGCACGCAATGTAAAAAAATCAATGAATAAACGAAATAATAATGAGGTCTGTAAAAATGGCAATTGCCTTTGCGCAAATTATTGTCTTGGTCACCGTGTCGCCGGTAATTTATTATCCCTTAATCCACAGAAGTAACAACCTCTTCATCTCATCGTTCGCAGGCGACTTTTTCTTCGAAACGACCGGTAGGCCTTTGTAAGGAGCCGTACATTTTAGCGCTAGCTTCTGTTTAGCAATCGTGGCGAATCGTAGATGTATTACGGACTTATATTTTGGCGACATCACAAATACGCATCCCCTTTTCATCCTGCTGAATTATTTCCTGCTCTGTTGCAATGTCCAGAAAAACTGTCAGGACCCACACGCGTAACGTTACTCAAAGTTTATTGGGGAAAAAAGATACGAGCGCACACTTGATCCGGAGATCGTAGGTCGCGGGAGAAGGTTGTTCAGCCGCGGAAGTGGGAAAAAGTCGAAATCAAACAGATCGTGGCGGGAGAAAAACAAGAGCAAAAACACAAGAAAAATGGAGATTCGCAGACGGACCGACAAAAGTCCTATTAGGACGGCGTTTAAATACTGACAGGAAGCCAATTTGTCAAAGAGCTTCAGGTAAAATGAACACTGGGGAGATGGGTAGCTACTTTGCAGATTTTTGCAGATCACAGGGGGTTCCGGTCCCCATTACCCGCGCTAAACGAGAAATTCCAATACAGTGGAACCTCGGTTTTCGAACGCTTCTCAGTTCGAACAAATCGGAGTTCGACCAAAAATTTCGAGAAATTCTTGCTTCGCTGTTCGGTCAAAAAATCCGAGTTCGAACGCCGGTAATGCGTGAGTGCGTACGCTAGGGTGCGATGCTGAGCGGCGTACGGGTGTAGATGGTGTAGATCGCCCCCGCCCCTCGTGACCAACTGTTATCACGTGCGCACTTGCCTCTTTTTGCTTTCGCTTTTAATATCGGTGAACGGAGTGTTTTAGCCCCTAACTATGCCCCCGAAGGAGGTCAGTGCAAGCAGGACAGGTAAAAAAAGATAAGTTGTTCGTACAACTATTGCCTTTAAGAAAGACATAATAGCCAAATATGAAAGAGGTGTGCGAGTGTCTGATCTTGCCTGCGCCTTCTGCTGACCACCACAAAGGTAAGAAATCCTATTCATAATTCTTTTTTTATCCTTTTTTTTATTTTTACACGTTAGCGTAATCTTTCGTACGGAAGATTACGCTAACGCAAACGTACGATTAGCCTGGGTTAGCTTTAAGATTACGTTGAACATTCAGGTAAACATTCAGGGTGTTGGAACTGAGCCCAACATTCAGGGTGTTGGAACGGAGCCCCCTTTCCAATGAAGCGCTAGCCACTTGTGGTGCTAAATGACTTGTAAACGACCTGATTTTTTTATTTTTACACATTTTTACGATAACGCGGACATACAATTAGCCTGGGTTAGCTTTATGATTACATTGAACATTCAGGTAAACATTCAGGGTGTAGGAATGGAGCCCAACTTTCAGGGTGTTGGAACGGAGCCCCCTTTCCAATTGAGCGCTAGGCACTTGTTGTAGAGACCCGGGTGCTAAATGACTTGTAAACGACCTGATTTTTTTTAATTTTTACACGTTCACGTTAGCGTAATCTTTCGTACGGAAGATTACGATAACGCGAACGTACGATTAGCCTGGGTTAGCTTCATGTTCACGTTCATGGTAAACATTCAGGGTGTTGGAACGGATTAAAACGATTTACATTATTTTTAATGGGAAAAACGATTTCGGTGATCGAACAAATCGGTTTTCGAACAGGGTTCTGGAACTGATTATGGTCGAGAACCGAGGTTAAGTCAAGTCAAGTTCCACTGTATATATTTTATTTTCAGGGTAAAATGAATTCGATCGGGCCTACCTTCCCGTCAGCCCCTAGCTCGACGCCCTCGAGTCCGATGACCATCTCCTTTGCGCTGACGCCTCCCGACGGGTGTCGTTGGCGTCCCGCCGCTTCCATCTTCACATCCCTGAGGATGAACACAAAACCTTTTATGGCCCCTATCTTTTTCCTTTTTCCCTTACTGGCAGACGGCGATGCTTTCTTTGCGGCTCTCTCTTTGCGCCTAGCTTAAGTGTCCCTTCGGGAGGAAACGGAGAACGTTGTGGCCATTGGCTGAAATGTCATACGGCTGCAGGAGGTCAGTGGAAAGAAGGAAGGAAGGAAAAAAAAAAAAAAAAAAAAGAGGCCGGGAGGGAGAAAGGAAGTAAAGAAGGCCTTGCTCTTTAGCTACCAGGCACAATTTTCAGAGGGCTAACTCCATTTTGTACTTGCCAGGATTGTGGTTTACTTCCAAATTTGACATGAAGTGTGTAACGATTAGATAAAGTCGTTGATAATTCATGAAGTTGTAAGCCGGGTTTGAGATTTCCTACACTGGAGGAAGTCTTTGAATCATCTCGACTACCATGAAAACGCAGACACAGAAGTAAATATATATTATGTATATATATATATATATATATATATATATATATATATATGTATAAATAAGAGAGAGAGAGAGAGAAACAAAACATAAAAAGAGAACCGGTGAGAGGGGGAAAGAAAGAGAGAGAAAAGGAAAAAGGGAGAGAGCAAAAGAAGGTAAAAAGACAGAGAGAGAGAGAGAGACAGAGGAGAAAAAGCGAGTGAGAGATAGAAAGAGAGAAAGAGATAGAGAGTGTGAGAAACAAAACATAAAAACATAACCGGGGAGAGGGGGAAAGAAAGAAAAAGGAAGAAATCTAAAGATAAATAGAAAGAGAGGAGGGAAAGAGATAAAAGAGAAAGAAAGAAAAAAGGGAAAAAGGAAGAGAGCAAAAGAAGGTAAAAAGACACAGAGAGGAGAAAAAGCGAGTGAGAGATAGAGAAAGAAAGAGAAAGCGATAGAAAGAGAGAGAGCGTGAGAAACAAAACATAAAAAGAGAACCGGTGAGAGGGGGAAGAAAGAAAGAAAAAGAAAGAAATCCAATAGAAAGAGGAGAGAAAGAGATAAAAGAGAAAGAAAGAAGGGGAAAGAAAGAAAGAGAAAAGAAAGGGAAAAGGCAAGAGAGCAAAAGAAGGTAAAAAGACACAAAGAGAGAAGGAGAAAAAGCGAGTGAGAGATAGAAAGAAAGAGAGCGTGAGAAACAAAACAAAAAGAGAACCGGTGAGAGGGGGAAAGAAAGAAAGAGAAAGAAAGAAATCCAAAGAGAAATAGAAAGAGAGGAGAGAAAGAGATAAAAGAGAAAGAAAGAAGGGGAAAGAAAGAAAGAGAAAAGAGAGAGAAAAGGGAAAAGGGAAGAGAGGAAAATAAGGTAAAAAGACACAGAGAGGAGAAAAAGCGAGTGAGAGATAGAGAGAGAAAGAAAGAGAGAAAGAGATAGAAAGAGAGAGAGAGAGTGACAAACAAAACAAAAAGAGAACCGGTGAGAGGGGGAAAGAAACCCTTCACAGGCACGGTTGGGATGAAAGTTCTAATATTATAATTCAAGCTTTGAAAACTCTCTCGGTGTATCGTCTTTCTTTGTAAATATGTGTAACCATGTATAATATGTATAACTGTATATTTTTGTAATGTATTTATTTCAGAAACTTTTTATAATATGTTTTCCACGGACGAATCAAAAAGAAGGGGCGAATACAACGGGGGCTGACGGGAAGTGGAGTAAAGGTAAGACGTGTTTGTGGACGTGGCGGACAATAGTGGATATATATTTTTCCCACCCTTACCTTTGGAAATATACATTTTTTTTCCTTGGATTATTTTCAACGGGACCGGTACATTAAGTACCGGTATCATTTTCCGTTCATTTGGCCGGCTGTGGTTATTGGACTCTGTACTTTATATTCAGTTACAATCGTGGGACTCAAAATCGGGTTTGGGTTAATTTTGTGATTGGGTTACATGTTTTAATGTGGGCGCATGCGGCTTATAAACAGGTGCGGCTTTTGTAAGCACAAAATCGGTTTTCCTCTTAAAATGTGGTGGGTGCGGCTTATAATCAGGTGCGCTCTATAGTCCGGAATTTACGGTACGTCAATGTTGTGGGGCTTGTCGTCGAGCGAAGGTTAAGTATGGTAATTTCTTCAGTGTCAGTAATACGTCGAAACATATTGCGAGAAATTCATACCTGTCAACCTGTCCGTTTTTGCCGTACAAAGTACGTTTATGATGCATTTTAAGACGTGAACGAGAAAATCTTTACGGAAAAACACAACTTTTTCAATGATGGGTAGCATCCAATATACACCAACTATCACGAAACGGCAAATCAATCGAGTCTAACGAGTTCGAGTTGTGTAGTGAAAGGAAGTCCGTCTTTTTTTTAGAGAACCGGCTTTTTTGGCTCAACTCATTAAAATGAGCCGGCTCTCAAACGGCTCACTTGCTTTGATGCATTATATTAGGAATGATTATGTTGTATAAAGAAGTGAAGAAAAAAAAGGAAGTATAAAGTGGTTATCCCTTTAATCGGTATATTACCAACAATAATTTGATGCAGAAAATGAATTCATAATTTGATAATTAAAACTGAATGAATATATATATATATATATATATATATATATATATAGATTTATATGATATATTTGTGGCCGATTTACAATTTCAACCTCGATAACACTCAATTTTGGGGACCCATAAATCTCTGTTGGGACCAATGTTTCCTCTTATTTTCCAGGGGTCTGAGTGTTCACACAAAGTGGGTGAGCAACGCTTGAAACAACAGTGAGCCACCATAATCCCTAATGTGGCAAGATAATTCATTATCAAACATGTCCAAAACTTGACATCAAGTTACAGTTTCCGCCAATGCAAAATGATTTTTCTCTTTTGAATGAATTGACTCATGTACTGTTGCAAAGGTTGTACGGCCTACGTTGTTTGTTCTTACAATTCTTACACAAAATATCAATTTCTTTTTATTTCCTGATATCTTTTGTCGCATAATATTAACATTTTGAGGGGCTTATTGAGTCGGTTGCAAGATACAGAACTGTATTTAATCACGTTTTTGAGTTGAAGTACAATGTTGGCAACAAGATTCTCTTGATATCATTGGAAATGATTTGAAGCAACACAAACTTTTTCTTCTTTTTTCTGTGTTTTTTTTTCTACTTTTTTTAAATTCCTTTAGAAAAAAGTAACAGCTCGGAAAAAATGAACACAATGAGATTTTTTTTTTTGTTCTCTATTTACTTTTTTCCTACATTTCTTTCTTTTCTTTTTTTCTGGCTTTTTTCTAAATTTTTCCTTCTTTTTTCTCTTCCTTTTGTTTCTTTTTTTGTTAGCTTTTCACTACTTTTTCATTTTGGTATTTTTTTCTTTTTTTGTTCTATTCCCCCCTTCCTTTAAGTCATTTTGTGCATCATTTTACTTAATATTTGGTCATGTTGGGATGAAAGAAGCAAAAACAGCCCGAAGAGCCGTTTAGGACCCGAAAGAGCTGGTTCCTTTTAGTGAGCCGAGCCGAAGAAGCCGGTTCTCGACAAACTCTGCTGATTTTATTCAACTTCGTTTTCTTTCGACTCGACTTCAAAATACCGCATTCAGGACACAACGTCAGGGGAACCTGTGTATTTGTACCTTCATGCACTGTAACTTTGACTTAATTCGCTTCTTAATTAGTAATTTTAAGTCCTCATTTTTGTGCGCTGGCTAGATTTTCTTGTGCGCCGAGAATGTGCGAGCAGTGCGCAATTAGAGGGAACACTGGTTGGGACCCATAGATTTTTGAGCATGCGAGTCCCCGGGACCCATCACTTTTCACAGGTAAAACGAACACTGCTCGACTGACCGCCTGAACGTCCCATTTGTTTGTCCCGGCCTCGTTTTTCAAAAAGAAAATGACTTTCCAGGACATTGAACTGAAAAGGCGAGGTTAGAATAAAAGGAGCGTTACAAGGTGGGTAAAAACGGGATCTTAGGTCATCTACGACCGAGTCTGGTAATAACACAGTAGAAACAAATGAAGGACAAGCATCCAAGGGAGAAAACACCGATGAGTGCCAGACGTTGCTTAGGAACATGCTCCACATGGCATTCGACCCCTGCTCCATGCAGCATGCAGGACCCAAACGCGTTCCAACCACACCGACGATGAAAGTGGAAAAACGACCCGTTTGCTTGAACAGTGCTATATCAGTCTTAATCTCATGACCTGAAAGATTCCTATCGTGGATTATGTATTTAGGATCCAATTCTAAAAAGGTAAATCGTCGTATTGTGAAAAGTATTTACGATACAAATTATATTTTACAGGACAGAACAAACATTCTCTCGGGGGCCGGATGGGTAGATTAGAGAGAAAGAAATAAGAAGCGAGAGAGAGAGAGATAAGAGAAGCGAGAGAGTGAAGGAAGTAAGAGAAGCAAGAGAAAGAAGAGAAGCGAGAGAAAGAAATAAGAGAAGCAAGAGAAAGAAACAAGAGAAGCAAGAGAGAGACAGAAAGGAATAAGAGGAGAGAGAGAGAGAGAAAGAAATAAGAGAAGCGAGAGAGAGAAAGAAATAAGAGAAGCGAGAGAGAGAGAGAGAGATAAATAAGAGAAGCGAGAGAGAGAGAGAGAGAAAAAAGAGAAGCAAGAGAGAGAGAGAGAGAGAGAGCGAGAGAGAGAGGGAGGGAGATAAATAAGAGAAGCGACAGAGAGAGATAAATGAGAAGCGAGAGAGAGAGAGATAATTAAGAGAAGCGAGAGAGAGGGTTAGAGAGAAAGAAAGAAATAAGAAAAGCGAAAGAGAGAAAGAGAGAGAGATAGAGAGAGCGTGAGAAACAAAACAAAAAGAGAAATGGTGAGAGGGGGAAAGAAAGAGTGAGAAAAAAGAAAATCCAAAGAGAAATAGAGAGAAGGGAGAGAAAGAGAGAAAAGAGAAAGAGAGAAGGGGAAAGAAAGAGAGACAAAAGAGAAAAGGAAAAAAGGAAGAGAGCAAAAGAAGGTAAAAAGACACAGAGAGCGGAGAAAAAGCAAGTGAGAGATAGAGAGCGATAGAAACTCTCTGGACATTTAGTTTCAATCGCGGGACTTAAAGTCGGGTTTGGGTTAATTTTGTGTTTGAGTTACATTTTTTTAATGTGGGCGCATGCGGCTTATGTACAGGTGCGGCTTGTGTAAGTACAAAATCGGTTTTCTTATTAAAATGTGGTGGGTGCGGCTTATAATCAGGTGCGCTCTATAGTCCGGAATTTACGGTATTTTATTTTCTGCCTCTTATTCTGATAGTCTTCTATTTTATTTCTCTTAAAAATCTTCATTATTTGTTTACCCTGGAGTGCCATGTTCAATCTTGTTGAATGCAATGTTTTGATATCAATTGATTGATATCAATGACAATAAAGACCATCCCATTTTACGTACCCCAAAACGTATAAAGGTCAAACTTGGCAGTGTTACTGAAATTGACGAGATACTCGTCTACGATGCCGGTCTACTATTGGTTTGAGGCAAGGCATCATGAAAACGCCGGTATGGTATTGGCTGAACTACCTCCCACAATGCCTTTCTCTTCATTCCAATTAGAATCTTGTGTTTTGTAAAGACTTTGTGAGTTAGTGTAATACAACACTGCATTACTTAAGGACTTGCAGTGATGCTATAGGGGGGAGCAAAAACATGATAACCATGGAAGCAGAGCTTGCAATTATGAAATATGAAGCGGATACATGCATCGTTACACTCGCTAAGGAATAGGGTGGTAACCAATGAACTGCATCCACCCGCTAACTCCAATATACCAGTTGTAGTCATGTCACACCAAATGTCATTTTTTCTTTACGTCTATAACGTCATTTATTCATGTGCACATATATGACATTAAATTAGTGCTTACTGTATAAAGTTTTGTGACTACTCCGACTCCTACTGGACTAAAGTAGAATGAACATGCTTGTATTATGTATTTGATTTTTGGACCTTTCAGCAATTTTACTATGACATTTAGTTGTCGGACAGGATTTCTTTTTCCAAAGCACTTAATTTCTCTTTCTGTTGTTTTCTGGGAAGCTAATACAATTATTGAAATCAGAAGCTAGTCGTTTTTATTTATGCATTTTAATCAAGTCAGTGGAAAAATATGTTTTATTTATTTATTTATTTATTTGTAATTCATGTCAGGTTTTGTGTTTCAGTCTTTGCAGTTTCGGTTTTCAGGATCGGCCTGAATTTTTCTCTCCTTCTCTCTTTGGATTTCTTTCTCTCCCTTTCCCCCCTCTCTCACTATATTTCTTTTTATCTATTTTCTCTCCCTCTCGCTTTCTCTTTCTCTGTCCCACCCTCTCTCCTTTTCTTTCTCTTATTTCTTTCTCTCTCTGTTTCTTTCTCTCTAATCTACTAGTCCCGCCCGCGAGATAATGTTTATTCTGTCGTGTGGCCCCCCCGAGTAAAAATGACTGACACCCCTGGTGTCAAGTGTAAAGAAGAGGTGAGCCGTTTCTTTTGAAATGAAAGTGGAATAAGAAAGCTTGATGCGGTTGAGAAACTGGTTGGATCGCTTTTTTTCGGCCACTTTTTACCACGGAGGAGGAAGTCGCCTAACTCTTGAAGCCCATCTTCCAAAAGTAAGTTAAACTTCACTTTATAGAGCATATTATTTTATGAAACGTTGATTTTTTTTAGTACAAAACAATACAAGTCACTTATACAAGCCTTAAACTTACTTATATAAACCTTAAACATACAAAATATAGCACTGTAGCAACTTACGATCAAAGTAAATGGAATCTCGTTTGTAAGTAGGGCAGCATCAGTACTGTAGCTACAGAGCTAAATTTCCTGTAGGGCAGGAGTCGGGAACCTATGGCTCGCGAGCCATATATGGCCCTTTCTATGAGTGCTTATGGCTCAGAGGCAAATTTGATTGCATGCAAATTTTCTCCATCTCGTTCAAAACATGAGCTATTAATCCTGTTCAGATACACGCAAAGCCAAACCAAAGCTGAATTAAAAAGCAGTACTTTTTAGAATATATAGGGCACGTTTTTCACTACAATTTACAGTCAAGGTGTCACACCAAAAAAAACTCGTTTTAGCTGTACAACGCTAAAGAATCCTTTATATAAAAGCTCACTATATAATCTGTGTTCAGTGTTCAGATACCTTATGATCAATCCACAGAACAAACTGTAAATACGCCAAAACACCGGAAAGAGAACTTAAAGTTATTTGATTGGGTGAGTGGGAGGGATGGGTGGAGCTATGCAAAAAGTGCAAGCACTCCCTCCCATCTCTCGCCCTACGCCGTCTGCGCCAAAGGTAAGCGCATCAGTTTGCAGGTGCGGCTTGTGTAAGTACAAAAGTGGCAAATCACTTCAAAAGTAGTGGGTGCGGCTTATAATCAGGTGCGCTCTATAGTCCGGATTTTACGGTAATTGCAAGAAAGAGACAAGTTTAAAGTGGTATGTTTGTTGATTTTGGGACACGGGATCTCTTTTCATAATTTTTATCAAAAATAAATGTGCTGAAGACTAAGCTTTTGTCTGGGGTGCGGATTTAGCAATTTACTAAATTTGTCTCATAATAAATAAAATTTACATTTCTTGGGTAAATTGTGTTTAAATTAAACCTATAACCTTATCCTCCTTGTTTTATAACCTTATCTTCTCTGTTCCTTTATCTTCTTGGCTTTTTTTTAACCTCACTGTGAATGTGTGAAACTGGAGTGTCATGCCCAATCTCGTTGTCACCATATGTTAACCCATTTTGTAACAATGACAATAAAGGTGTATTCTATTCTATTCTATTCTATAATACATGGCGTGGCTCTTTCCCAAAATAAAATTAATATCTCATCTCATCTCATCAGCTGTACTGCTTATCCTCATTAGGGTCGCGGGGGGGGCTGGAGCCCATCCCAGCCATCTCCGGGCAGTGGGCAGGGGACACCCTGAACTGGTTGCCAGCCAATCGCAGGGCACACAGGGACAGACAACTATATTTTGCTTTTATGGCTCTTTGAGTCCAAAAGGTTCCCGACCCCTGCTGTATACATATATACACAGGGTTGGGTAGGGTTACTTTAACTGGATTCCTTTAATTACTTTTGGATTACTCCAATACCAAAAAAATGACTCCAAATGAAAAAAAAGGCTAGCACCAGCATTCCCCATTTGGGAGAAACGACTGGCACTGAATAAGTTAGTCAAAGCAGGAATCACCACAGGAGCTCCTAAAAAGTGGAAGAAAAAACAAAGGAAGCCGTATCTTTAACAAACCCACAATTTGTTTTCAGTAACATATTTTGCCCACAACCATCAGCGGAACTCCAAAAGACACCACACTTTCACCTGGTGACCATGCAAACATCTTCCAGGACCTCAGGGAGCAAGGCTGACATAAACCAAACTGCCCCGGTCGAAATCAGCAGTTAACATGCTAGCTCACGCGCCTACGGGTCAAAATGCACAAAAAGAGAAGAAGAAGAAGCCAGGATGGGGAAGAGAAAGAAGCACAGATGAAGAAGAAGAGAGTGATCATGCTGCAGGATACGTACCCGGCTTGGCTACAATCTCGATAGGGCAGCACTGAAAATACACTATAGAAGGATCTTCTGCCACTGATTAGGACTATCCTACAAAAACAAAACAAGCTCATCAGGACCGAGGATGCGGCTCATGCTCCCATTGCCGCCGACGTTCTTTCCAAAGACACTGCGCCGAAACTCCATGTTATGCTGTACTAACAGTACCAGTACTAAAGGATTCAAAGACCAGGCAAAAACAACAAAAAAACACGTTAAAAAGTGAGATTTTATATATATATATATATATATATATATATATATATATATATATATATGTGTATACACAGGGTTGGGTAGGGTTACTTTAACTTGGTTACCGTAAATTCCGGACTATAAGCCGCTACTTTTTTCCCAAACGTTCAACCCTGCGGCTTATTCAGTGATGCGGCCAATTTATGTAATTTTTCTAACGACCACCAGCGGCGCTCGAGTACAAAAGATTTAGACCGGTGGAATATATGCGCCGAGGAAGACTGCAACTTCTTAGCTTGTGCGCAGATTAAATTAGCATAGAAATATCCTCACCATGCAAATTGCAAAAAGAAAGGCACATGACGCAGCTTTCAAGCTAAATGCAATCGAGCAGTCCGATAATAAGGGAAACAGAGCTACTGCACGTAAACTTCACTTTGCGGGCGTGCTGCTAGCGTGTTTTTGAATAAGGGAGCGTGGGACGACGTCTACATGACATATTCTCTTTCCCATACTGGGGAAGACGGCTTTGATGACGTCAGTTATAAGGAGGAAGATGAGCACGGTATGTTTTTTAAACAGAGCTGTTTACTGTGTTGCGAGCGTGTTGCTAGTAGCGTGTTGCTACCCGTCACAGGTACGGTTTGGGATGAAAGTTATAATATTATTGTTAAAGCTGTGAAAACTCTCTCGGCGTACCGTCTTTCTTTGAAAATATGTGTAACCATGTATAATATGTATTTGCAACTGTATATTTTTGTAATGTATTTATTTTAGAGACTTATTCTGGTTTTCCATGGGCGAATCAAAAAGAAGAGGCGAAAACAACGGGAGCTGACGGGAAGTGGAGTAAAGGTGAAATGTGTTTGTGGACGCAGCAAACAATAATGGATATATATTTTTCCCACCCTTACCCTTTGGAAATATACATTTTTTTCTCCTTGGATTATTTTCAACGGGACCCGGACTCTGCAGGTCTGCATCAAACCTTAAGTACCAGTATCATTTTCCGTTCATTTTGCCGGCTGTGGTATTTGGACTGTGTACTTTACTTTACAATGGTGGGACTCAAAGTCGGGTTTGGGTTAAATCTGTGATTGTGTTACACGTTTTAATGTGGGCGCATGCGGCCTATATACAGGTGCGGCTTGTGTAAGCACAAAATCGGTTTTCATCTTAAAATGTGGTGGGTGCGGCTTATAATCAGGTGCGCTCTATAGTCCGGAATTTACGGTAACTATTATTTTTTTCTTTTTTTAGTCAAGAAACCAGTCAAAAATAATAGTACAAAATAAGAAAATATATCCCTCACGTTAACTAGAAATTCAGTCAATCCATGAGGTTATTTATTTTTGTTTTTAATTGTAGTAGTAGAATTTTAATGTATTTTTTACTTTTGTTTTAGTAAAATTATAAAAGATCTTACTCTTTTATAGGTAGGAAATGTTTTTACTAATTTTAAATTCATTTTATCTTGTTATCTTGTTTTAATGTGGAAGCATGCGGCTTATATACAGGAACGCCTTGTGTAAGTACAAAAGCGGTTATCCTCTTAAAATGTGGTGGGTGCGGCTTATAATCAGGTGCGCTCTATAGTCCGGAATTTACGGTACTTTCAATTACTTTTGGATTACTCCAATTCCAAATATGCTAATAAAAGACAAAATAAATTAAATATGAATAAAATGATGACTCACAACACATGGTAAGTTTTCTCTCCTGGCTTTGATCTCTTTGATCTCCGGCAAAACTAACATCAAATGCGACAGAAACAAAATGAAAATAAATCCAAACAGCTTGCAAACATCATTTTTGCCGTTCCATGTATTCCGTTACTCCCCAAGCCTGCGCAAAATTTAGTCATTTTATTCCTATTTAGTTTCTTTTGTCTTTTATTAGCATATTTGGTATTGGAGTAATCCAAAAGTAATTGAAAGTAATCAAGTTAAAGTAACCCTACCCAACCCTGTATATATATATATATTAGAATAATCACTCTTAGGGTGATCGTAGCATTGTTGTGTTAGATTAAAAAAACAATAGAATATTTAGAATAAAATGAAATTCTGCATTTTTTGTTGTATTTATATTTATTCACATTTTAAATGTAATGTATTTTTTTTTTAATATTAAAAGAAGAAACACAACAGTGAATTGAGCAAAAAACCCACCAAATGAACAATATTGTCGTTTTAATTTTGGCAGGCCCATTTTTCACACTTTACCCTTACCTACATTTTATTTAACGATTTTCTTATTTTATTTGGATTTAAGATGATTGGACTCAGAGAAGTGTTTTATTAGCCTGTGTAATGTATCAATTCATTTTTTTGGATTTATTAAAAAAAGAAAAGAAAAAGACAAGTGACCAGCAAAAAAAATCAAAAGACTAATCTAAAAAAAATAGTAATAATAACAATATAGTAATTTAAACACACATACATATACAAAAAAATGGACAATGTGATTAAAAGAAAACAAAATTGCTTTAAAAAAATACAAAATAAAACTTGGAGAGCGCAAATATTAAGGTCATAAAAAAACACTGATCGAAATAAAAAAATATAATAAAAAAAATAGTAATAATAACAATATAGTAATTTAAACACACATACATATACAAAAAAATGGACAATGTGATTAAAATAAAACGAAATTGCTTTAAAAAAAATACAAAATAAAACACGAAGAGCGCAAATATTAAGGTCATAAAAAAACACTGATCTAAATAAAAAAATATAATAAAAAAAAATAGTAATAATAACAATATAGAAATTTAAACACACATACATATACAAAAAAATGGACAATGTGATTAAAAGAAAACAAAATTGCTTTAAAAAAATTACAAAATAAAACATGGAGAGCGCAAATATTAAGGTCATAAAAAAACACTGATCGAAATAAAAAAAATACAATGAAAAAATTTAAACCACCAAAAAATGCTTCCACAAATAAATGACCAACAAAAAAATCTAGGGCCCAGAAGAGATCTAATAACAGTATCAATTAAGACAAATCGTGGATTTTGGGTAAATATTTAACTGCTTTAGTAAATCAAGATGAATATTTTAGAGAGAGAAAAAAACAAAAACAGGAGCAGAGTTTACAAAATTGGATTTTTTTCATATCCAAGTCCACGATGAATAAGCTAACTAGCCTAAGCTAACAATTGAAAAACAGGATTCGACATGAACCTATCAACTCTCCTGAACTTATATTTTTTTGCCACCAAATATATCCATAAAGTCTTTTTACCCCCAAAATTTAGCTGTAGCACTTTTATTCTTAAACCAAGACAAAGTGATCGTGATATTTTCGTGATATTGCTAGCCTGGTTGTTGCTAGCCAAAATGCATTATGTAAAATGTGAAGGGAGCATTCAGAAAATGTTCCAATTTATCATTTGAAGCACTTATATTAATTGTACTTTTACAATAAGGAAATAAGTGTTTGAACACCCTGCTCTTTTGCTATTTCTCCCACTTAGAAATCATATCATGGAAGAGTCTGACATTTTCATCATAGGCGGATGTCCACTGAGAGAGATAAACTAAAAAGAAAAATCCAGAAATCACAATGCACGATTGTTTTAACGATTTATTCGTGTGATATGGCTGCAAATCAGTACCGTGTTTTCCGCACTATAAGGCGCACCGGGTTATAGGGCGCACCCCCAAAAAATAGTTTTTGGTCCTATATTTTCCATACATAAGGCGCACCGGATTATAAGGCACTACAATGGGAACGTCGACAAAACAGTCAGATAGTTCAGTCAAACTTATTACCCCCCTTATTACCCCGAAAGCTTGCAAAGAAGCAAATACGTGTCTCAGACATGTACGGAAACAGTGTCTGTACGATGTCACCAATCACACAAATGCATCGTTCCAAATATCATTCGGAAGGTTAAAGTCTTGGGATTCAAGAAATGCCAAACATTTTAGTTTCCATTTTATTTTTACTGTGCATATGACAATAAACACTTTGAATTGAATTTAGTTTAAAAATAGTCTCATCACAGAAACATCAAGATCGTTCTAAAACAAGATACCGGGAAAATATAAAGCCGCATAGCTCACCGAAGTTCTCTTGCAGCCATCACGTTCAATCATGATACGTAACCATGATCTTCTTACAGCCGTGAGTGTAATAAATCCAGGAGAGTAAAATATTTACAAATACAGAATAGTAAAAAATGTTTTCTCTCTGCCGTAGTACAACCCAATCAACGTGTGATTCACATTCATCTTTTTCGGCCAATTGCAGGCTTTGTTTCGCCCCTTTAGCCTATGCGAGCCTGTAAATGATAAAAAGGATCCGCCCCCTTTACCTCCGAATAACTTTAGCCAATAGTGACTGATTCAAATGATGATTGACACATTGGTTAGGAAATGAAACGCCGGTATATAAATCCCAGCATACGCCGCGGACGACTTCGCCTTCGGGGGAAAATCTAGTCGGCGGCTGCTTGCCTTAGTTGCAAGACTTTGCGACTTAATTTTGATCCATAGATAAGGCGCACTGTATTATAAGGCGCATGGTCAGCTTTTGAAAAGAAAGGCTTTTAGGTGCGCCTTATAGTGCGGAAAATACGGTATTTGAACACCTGAGAAAATGAATGTTAACATTTGGTAGAGTAGCCTTTGTTTGCTATTAGAGAGGTCAAACGTTTCCTGTAGTCTTTCACCAGGTTTGCACACACTGCAGGAGGGATCTTGGATTGTATGGGGTAGACAGGTGTCTTTATGCAGCCAACAACATATATGGAGTGCAGGTGGGAAGTCTAACAAGTCTTTCAGGGTCCGAATTCTAGATGATACACAGATGTTCAAATACTTATTTGCAGCTATATCACACAAATAAATCGTTAAAAAAATGATGCATTGCGATTTCTGGATTTTTCTTTTTAGTTTATCTCTCTCACAGTGGACATGCACCTAAGATGAAAATTTCAGTCCCCTCCATGATTTCTAATAGGGTGTTCAAATACTTATTTTCTTCCCTGTAGCTTTCTAAACATACAAAAAAAAACTATTGAACTCCGAGTAACAATTCTAAATGAATTTCACTGCCTAGAAATGATTTGTTGGCCACCTAAAAATCTCCCAAAATCATCTAACCTTGTTTATGCTCAAGTGTTAAAGTGAGTTGTGCGCAAGAGTTTTCTGTTCTCCGTCCTCTTACCTTCCGTTACGCATGTCGTGTTGCCTCATGTTCTTAATGAAGTGGATCTTCTTGAAGCTCTTTGGTCGAGGGGAACCCGATAAGGTTCGGCACCTGATGTGGAAAAAGTGGGGAGAAAATTACCGGATTTTCCGCACTATAAGGCGCAACGGGTTATAGGGAGCACCCCGAAAAAATAGTTTTTGGTCCTATATTTTTCATACATAAGGCGCACTGGATTATAAGGTGCTACAATGGGAACGTCGACAAAACAGTCAGATAGTTGAGTCAAACTTATTACCCCCTTACCATTCCAAAAGCTTGCAAAGAAGCAAATACGTGTCGTAAACACGTGCGGATGCGGTGTCCGTATGATGTCACTCAAATGCATCGTTCCAAATATCATACTGAAGGTTAAAGTCTTGGGATTCAAGAAATGCCAACCATTCCTTAGTTTCTATTTTCTTTTTCGCTCGCAACTTTACTGTGCATATGACAATAAACACTTGCAATTGAGTTTAATTTAAAAATAGACACTCCATTCCATCCATTATCTGCACCGCTTATCACAAAAACATCGAGTTCAGTCTGAAACAAGATACAGGGAAAATATATAGCTGGAGTAGCTCACCGAAGTCGTTGTGTTCAATAATAATGTGCAACCATGGTCCTCTTATATCCGTGAGTGTAGTAAATCCAGGAGAGTAAAATATTTACAAATACAGAACAGAATAGTAAAATACTGTTTCCTCTATGCCGTCAACCCAACATGCTATTCACATTCATCTTTTTCGGCCAA
This sequence comes from Urocampus carinirostris, assembly GCF_059441175.1. Classification (NCBI taxonomy): domain Eukaryota; kingdom Metazoa; phylum Chordata; class Actinopteri; order Syngnathiformes; family Syngnathidae; genus Urocampus; species Urocampus carinirostris. The sequence goes on along the minus strand of NC_142349.1, from coordinate 63,896,023 downwards.
TTGCCCCTTTAGCCTATGCCAGCCTGTAAATGATAAAAAGGATCCGCCCCCTTTACTTCCGAATAACTTTAGCCAATAGTGACTGATTCAAATGATGATTGACACATTGGTTAGGAAATGAAACGCGGGTATATAAATCCCAGCATACACCGCGGACGACTTCGCCTTCGGGGGAAAATCTAGTCAGCGGCTGCTGCATTAGTTGCAAGACTTTGCAACTTAATATTGATCCATATATAAGGCGCACTGTATCATAAGGCGCATGGTCAGCTTTTGAAAAAAATAAAGGCTTTTAGGTGCGCCTTATGGTGCGGAAAATACGGTACTATAACTGTACCAATTTATCCATCCATCTACCCAGATAGATCATTTGCTAACTCGCTAGATAAAGAGCTAGCTAGCTAGCCTGATAGATAGCTCCCTTGCTTGATAACTACGATAACCTGATAGTTAGTTAGCTGGTACTTTCTACAGTATTACAGAGTCTAGATCACAGTGCTGTTGTGCCTGTATAATCAGAGTTGGGTAGGGTTACTTTAACTTGATTACCGTAAATTCCGGACTATAAGCCGCTACTTTTTTCCCTAACTTTCAACCCTGCGGCTTATTCAGTGATGCGGCCAATTTATGTCATTTTTCTAACGGCCACCAGCGGCGCTCGAGTGTAGCTACCATTAACTGCCCTGTTAAAGCTATACTATTATTATTAAAGCTTTGAAAACTCTGTCAGTGTAAATATTTTCTTTGTAAATATGTGTAACCATGTATAATATGTATTTGCAACTGTATATTTTTGTAATGTATTTATTTGTATTTATTTTAGACACTTATTCTGATATGTTTTGCACGGATGAACGAAAAGTGAGGGGCGGAACAAACGCGGGGTGCCGAGTTTAAGTGGGGACCGCTAAAGGTGAGGGACAGACAAGGAAAGAAGAGGGGGTAAAAAGTTGGTTAAAGAAAAAGGAGTTGCGTGAGTAAATGTGTTCATCTGATATATTTTTCCTACCCTTACTTCTTTTGCTCTCTCTCTCTCTTTATTTTGCTCTCTCTCTCTCTTTATTTTGCTCTCTCTCTTTAACTTCTTTTGCTCTCTCTCTCTCTCTCTTTAACTTCTTTTGCTCTCTCTCTCTTTAACTTCTTTTGCTCTCTCTCTCTCTCTCTCTCTAACTTCTTTTGCTCTGTCTCTCTAACTTCTTTTGCTCTGTCTCTCTCTCTCTCTCTCTAACTTCTTTTGCCCTCTCTCTTTCTCTCTCTCTCTCTCTTTAACTTATTTTGCCCTCTCTCTCTCTCTTTAACTTCTTTTGCTCTCTCTCTTTCTTTATTTTGCTCTCTCTCTCTTTAACTTCTTTTGCTCTCTCTCTCTTTAACTTCTTTTGCTCTCTCTCTCTAACTTATTTTGCTCTCTCTCTTTAACTTCTTTTGCTCTCTCTCTCTGGCTCTCTCTTTAACTTCTTTTGCCCTCTCTCTCTCTCTTTAACTTCTTTTGCCCTCTCTCTCTCTTTAACTTATTTTGCGCTCTCTCTCTCTCTCTCTCTTAACCTATTTTGCCATAACCTCCTTTTTTCCTTTTCTCTCTTTTCTCTTTTCATACCCTTGGCGCTTTTCTTTTATCTTCATACCCTTGGCGCTTTCTTTCTATTTCTCTTTGGGTTTCTTTCTTCCTCTCCCTTTTTTTTCCCCCTCTCTCACAACTTTTTATCTTTTGTTTCTCACGCTCTCTCCCTCTCTCTCTTTTTTTTCTTTCTCCCGCCCTCTCTCCTTTTCCCTCCCCTTTTCTCTTATTTCCTTATCTCTCTTTTTCTTTCTCTTTAATCTACTAGTCTGGCCCGCGACAGAATATTTGTTCTATGGTGTGGCCCCCGAGTTCAAATGAGTTTGACACCCCTGATGTAAGGTATTGATTGATGGATTGATTTATAAGCCAAGCTCCAACACTACTTTTTGGGGATAGGTTTCCAGAAGCTCTGTAAAAAATTATATCGGTGGGAAAAGAAACGCTTATTGTGCACTTATAAGACTATATCTCATCTCATCTCATTAGCTGTACCGCTTATCCTTATTAGGGTCGCGGGGGGCTGGAGCCCATCCCAGCCATCTCCGGGCAGTGGGCAGAGGACACCCTGAACTGGTTGCCAGCCTTTATCACAATACAATATCTCAAGTCTTGAAGCGAAGCCCAGTCGTACCTGCGGAGAGGAGCATTCTCCTCAATGTCTTCTAACGTTTCTAACGAGGAGCGCTGGGAGATGAGCCGGCGTCTGCAAGGAAAAACACAGAAATTACTACAAAATATTAAGTACGACAGTATTCACCCAACTTTTTTGCGTAACTCCCGAATTAAGGGAATTTCCAAAAACATATATAAAAACATTATGTATATTTAATAGAGTAACACAATGAATCTACAGTTTCCCTTATCTGGAATATTTATATCCTGCTAAACACGATGGGAGTTTTAGTACAGACATGAATGATGCAACTAAGCCCCAATTTACTCATTGAAAAGCCTCATGTCAATTACCGTAAATTCCGGACTATAGAGCGCACCTGATTATAAGCCGCACCCACCACATTTCGGGAGGAAAACCGATTTTGTACATACACAAGCCGCATCTGTATATTAGCCGCATGTGCCCACATTGAAAAAAATGCAACACAAACACAAAATGAACCCATACCCGACACGGTCCAAAAATCAAAGCCGGCAAAATGAACGGAAAATGATACCGGTACTTAAGGTTTGATGCAGACCTCCAGAGTCCGGGTGCCCGTTGAAAGTAATCCAAGGAAAAAAGTGTATGTTTCCAAAGGTAAGGGTGGGAAAAATATATATCCACTATTGTCGGCCGCGTCCACAAACACGTTTCACCTTTACTCCACTTCCCGTCAGCCCGCGTTTGCCCCGCCTTTTCTTTCTCATTTGCTCGTGCAAAACATCAGAATAAGTTTCTAAAATAAATACATTACAAAAATATACAGATGCAAAAATACATATTATACATGGTTACACATGTTTACAAAGAAAGACGATACACCGAGAGAGTTTTCAAAGCTTTAACAATAATATAACTTTCATCCCAAACCGTGCCTGTGAAGGGTAGCAAAACACTACTAGGAACACGTTCGCAATACAGTAAACGGCTCTGATAAGAAAACACACCGTACTTTTTCATACCACGGTACACCGTCCTCATCTTCCTCCTTATAACAACGTCTTCAATGTCGTCTACCCCAGTAGGGGAAAGAGACTTTGTCATATAGACGTAGTCCCACACTAATCAAAAACATGCTATCAACACGCACGCAAGGTAAAATCCACGTGCAGTAGCTCGGTTTCCTTCTTTATCAGACTGCTCGATTGAGTTTAGAAAGCTGCGTCATGTGCCTTTCTTTTTGAAATTTGCATGATGAGGGTATGTTGTTGCAGTCTTCCTCGGCGCATATATTCCACCGGTCTAAATCCTACCTTTTGCACTCGAGCGCCACTGGCGGCCGTTAGAAAAATTACATTAATTGGCAGCGTCACTGAATAAGCCGCAGGGTTGAACGTTTGGGAAAAAAAGTAGCGGCTTATAGTCCGGAACTTACGGTACATACTAAAAAATTAAAAAAAATAAAAAATTAAATAAGTATATCGAAAAATAATTTGAATAATAATACCTTTTCTCGCATGACGGCGAAGATAGGAACAGAAAAGAAATGTAAGGCGTACCCACTGAACCCAAAATAATGACTTTTGGTTCAAACAAACAGTAAAAATTAGCTGAAAATATGTTAATGAAGAATCAAAAACCACCCTGGATCTGCAAGGAAATAGTCGTACTGACACCCTGGACCGACATCCACAGAGTGGAAACTAAAACACGTTTACATGCTAAAACTTTCATGAGCAAACCCAAACGCTTACTGATTAACTTCTCAACTTCACAACTCGACAATAGCTGAGCAAATGTGGTTAAATGCTGACAAATAAACCAGACACTGAGAAAACAAATTGATGAACACGTTTTTGTCACTAGCAAGATACATTTTTCACACCAGCAAGTGTGTCTGCACCGAAATAGGTTCGGCAACTTGCTTTTTACATAAAGTGTTGAAAAAAAACATGGCGGTTTTGGAGACGAGACACCTTGAGCAGCTAGTCTTTAAAATGCTAACTTCTGTGCAGGGTTGGGTAGGGTTACTTTAACTGGATTACTTTCAATTACTTTTGGATTACTCTGCATTTTGATCTGCATTTTTTTTAATATAGCGCTTTTCAAGTCAATGACTTCCCAAAGCGCTTTACAATGTGCTCCACATTTCCCAATAGCGGCCTTGCAGCCATGTAAGGCGCTAACCTGCTTATTGGGGGTATTAGGGGTTCAGTGTCTTACCCAAGGACACTTCGACATGTAACACGGACGAGCCGGGATTCGAACAGGGATCCCTTGATCCCAAGACGAGCGCTCTACCTCCTGAGCTACTGCCGCCCCATTACTCCAATACCAAATATGCTAAGAAAAGACAAAAGAAACTAAATATGAATCAAATGATGACTCACAACACGTGGTAAGCTTTCTCTCCTGGCTTTGATCTCTTTGATCTCCGGCAAAACGAACATAAAATGCGACAGAAACAAAATGAAAATAAATCCAAACGGCTTGCCAACATCATTTTTGCCGTTCCATGTATTCCGTTACTCCCCAAACCTGCACAAAATGTAGTCATTTTATTCATGTTTAGTTTCTTTTGTCTTCTATTAGCATATTTGGTATTGGAGTAATCCAAAAGTAATTGAAAGTAATCCAGTTGAAGTAATCCTACCCAACCCTGCTTCTATGATGCCATCCTTTTGCTGCACCACCTTAACGATTTAACTTGCCCTAGTTGGAAACCCGAATATGAAGCAGACAACGTATAATGCTTTAAAATTCCAATATGAATCAGAAACCCGGGTTTTAAACCCTAGTTGGAAACCCCAAATGAAGCATTAAATGAAGCCCAAACCCTAGTTTATAACCCTATTTATCTATGTATCTATCTACCTTGGTCATATCCCTCAAGAGGGGTGACCGAGAGCAAGACACACACATACAATAACAAAGAAAATAAAGTGGAAATAAATAGCAAAAAAACACACACAAATTTTTGGACCATGGCCAACCCAATTGCCCAAACACCCAAACAAGTTAGGCACCTCGGCACCCAAGTCGGTCATGCTTTCTTCCCTCCAGATGAAACGGGACACCAGAAAGCGGCCATGTCACTCGGGTCAGGGTGACACAACACACTCTTTTGTTCAACAGCAGGGCCTGACAGCTTTCACTGGTTTACCCCTGCCGCATCATACGGGTGCCCAGCCCATCCTTAAGAACCCTATTTAAAAACCCTAAAAATGATTTAAAACCTTAATATAAATGGTAAATTTAGAGCGTGTTTTAAGTCACTAAAAACCTCCCAAAGCACTTTACAATGTGCTTCACATTAACCCTTTCTCAAACACTAAGGCACAAGATAGCGGCAACAGCTGTGCAAGGCACAGACCTGCCTATCGGGGGCCTTAAGGGCCAAGTGTTTTGCCCGAGAACACCTCAACATTGAATCCAAACGCGAGGTGAAAACCCGAGTTGGAAAACCTAAAAACGCTTTAAGGACCTTCAATTATGGTGTGCTAAAACCCTATTTCGAAACCTTATAAAAAGTTTTAAAATTGTATGAATCTAAAACCCAGCATTTAAAACCCTAGTTGGAGACCGTAAAACAACCTTTAAAACCCTAAAATGAAGCTGAAACCCTAGTTAGAACCCTTAAATTGAAACCCCCAAAACGCATTGTTTGGTTTGGACTCATGCAGAGGATGGATGAGAAGCGATTGTTGAAGAGGATCTACAGAGCAGAAGTCAATGGAAGGAGACCAAGAGGAAGGCCGCGATTGACGAGGATAGATGGTGTCATGAGTGCACTGCAGGAAAGAGGTCTAAAAGTAGCGGACGCTAGAGCTCTTGTTGGTGATAGGAATGAGGTTTGCGAAAGGATAGTGAGATGTTTGGACCCATTCTAAGGGATGGGCAGGGCACCCGTATGATGCGGCAGGGGTAAACCAGTGAAATCTGTCTGGCCCTGCTGTTGAACAGAAGAGTGTGTTGTATCACAGCATGTCCAACTTCGGTGTCAAGGTGCTTAACTTGTGTAGGTTGGCCATGGTCAAATTTTTGTGTGTTTTTTTGCTACTTTCCTTTGTTATTTATTTTGTTTTTTGTGTATGTGATAAAGTTAAAACTTATATAAACTCTATGTTGGCAGAATTACTCAAATAAAAACAAGCATTAAGGTAAATACATTTCCCTAGCGGGAGAGCACTTTCCTGTGCCCCGGCAGCACTGCCCGCTCCCGTGTGTCTAGTTAACTTTATTCAAACAGGAAACAAAAAAATTCACCGGAAATGCAACTTCAAAATAAAAGAGTACAAGACTGATAAACGTACAAGAGATGCAATTAGACTGATTATTGAAACGTTACTTCGTGTGTGTGTGTGTGTGTGTGTGAAAGATTGTTTTTATATTTAGGAATATAAAAACAAGTTATATTCACACAGTGAATTCGGAGAAATGTTACAACCAAAACGACCAACCTATCATTATGTGTTAGTCTTGCTGTCGGTCGCCCCTCTTGAGAGATATGACCAGGGTAGATAGATTTCAAACCCTAGAATGAAGCAGAAATTCTAAAACCCTTTAAAATCTAAATCCCGAGTTTGAAACCCTAAAAAAGCTTACAAACTCTTAAATCACTGTAAGATGAAACCCTAGTTTGAAACCCTATTTCAAAACCCTAAAAACGTTTTAAAACTACATGAATCCAAAACCCTGCGTTCAAAACCCTAGTTGGAGACTGTAAAACAACCTTTAAAATCCTAAAATGAAGCTGAAAACCTAGTTAGAACCCTTAATTTGAAACCCCCAAAACGCTTTAAAATCCTAGAATGAAGCAAAAATCTTAAAATGATTTAAAACTCTAATATGAAGCCAAAACCTGAGATGGAATCTCTAATCTTAAACCCTAAAAAAGCTTTAACGCTCGAAAATGAAGATGAAGCCCTAGTTTAGAACCCTTAGAATGCTTTAAACCCTTAATATAAATCTAATACCCGGGTTTTGAACCCTAGTTGGAAACTGGAAACCCTAAAAAAAAGCTTCAAAGCCCTAATATAAATCTGAAACTAGTTTGAAACAACTGTCGGAAACCTATAAACCAGGGGTGTCAAACTCATTTTAACCCGGGGGCCACACGAAAGACCAAATATTCTCTCGGGGTCCGGACTAGTAGATTAAGGACAATGAAAAAGAGAGAGGGTGGGACAAACAAAGAGAGAAAGGGAGAAAGAAAGAGAGAGAGAAAGAAGGAGAATGTGAGAAACAAAAGAGATAGAAAGAGAACTAGTGAGAGAGGGGGAGGTAAAGAGAAAGAAAGAAATACACAGAGAATTAGAAAGTGAAAAGGAGAGAAAAGATAAGGAGAGAAAAAGAGAAGGGGAAAGCAAGAGAAAGAGGGAGAATGAGAGAAGAGAGGGAGAGAAAAGGAAAAGGGAAGAGAGAGAACAATAAGGTAAAAAGACACAAAGAAAGACAAAAAGGATCAAAGAAAGAGAAAAAGAGAAAGAGAGAAAGTGAAAGGGAGAGATGGAGAGTGAGAGAAAACAGAGGAAGAGAGAGAGAGAGAGAGAGAGAGAGGGGTAAATACTAGTACAGTGTTTGTGAGAGGCAGCTGGCTTTGGCCACATCAAGTGGACATATTTCAACATGCAGCTTGTTTTTCTCTTGTGCTTCCCTCAGCATTGTCTCGCGGGCCGGATTCAATCCCTTAGTGGGCCTGATCCGGCCCGCCGGCCGCCTGTTTGACACCCCTGCTATAAACCATATATAAAGTATGAAACCTGAATAAACGCCTCTTAGATTTCAACCAGAATCTATTGCTTTTTGTTAAGCTAGCCTTTCTTAGTTAGCATCTAACGCTAAGTTTTACTTCGCTATCATGTGTTCGAAAAAATGCACCTTTGTTGTTTGTTCGCGGGAATAAACTTGCGTCATTGAATGTGACAAGTGCAGACTCTTAAGCAAGCTAACGTCTTCCCGCAGAGCTCGTGGTTAACCAGAGACCGAGATCGACAAAAGATGTCTCCGTTTACGAAAGTCTCATGAGGTTTCAAACTCACAAGTTGATGCCTGCGTAACGGGCGTCGGCGCGAGGAGATAAAACAACAGAAGCCGGGTTGAGCATCTGGGAAGCATAACAACTCGTTCCCTTTTCCACATTTTGTCACTTTCGGATCTTAATCCAATGTAGCATAGCTAGCACCAGACTACTTTTGGACATTAGATTTGCTCTAAATCTGGTCTGTTCCATTTTAGACATGATGAAGTCCAACATTTAGGATTTGAATTTGGGTTGTGGATGATATTTAGTCCAAAAATAGTTATTTTTGTTTTTAATTTGTCCAACGAGGTCCAAATTTAGTCAAAAAAGCAGTTTAAATACAGATTTGTATGCTAGTGATACAGCAATTGCGCAATACAAGGGTTCCCCTGACGTTGTGTTCTAAATGCGGTATTTTGAAGTCAATGTCGAAGTAGAACGAAGTTAAGTAAAGTTAGTAGAGTTTTTCGAGAACCGGCTTCTTCGGCTCGGCTCACTAAAAGGAACCGGCTTTCGGGTCCTAAACGGCTTTTCGGGTTGTTTTTGCTTCTTTCATCCCTATATGGCCAAATATTATGTAAAATTATGCACAAAATGACTTAAAGGAAGGGGGTATAGAACAAAAAACAAAAAAAAAACAAAATGAAGAAGTAGTGAAAAGCTGAGAAAAAAAGAAACAAAAGGAAGAGAAAAAAGAAGGAAAAAAATCAGAAAAAAAGCCAGTAAAAAGGAAAAGAAAGAAACAAAGGAAAAAGTAAATAGAGAACAAAAAGAAAAAAGGAACAGCGAGGAAAAAATAAACACAATCAGATTTTTTTAAAGGAATTTAAATAAAATGGAAAAAACAGGGAAAAAGAAGAAAAAGTTTGGGTTGCATTCGAATAATTTCCAATTATATCAAGTGAATCGTGTTGCCAACATTGTACTTCCACTAAAAAATGTAATTTAATGCAGTTCTGTATCGTGCAACTGACTAAATAAGCCCCCAAAAATGCTAGTATTATGCGACAAAAGATACCAGGAATAAAAGAAATGGAAATCTTGTGAAAGAATTGTTAAAACAAATGACGTTTGTAGGCTGTACAACCTTAATCGTACATGAGTTAATTCATTCAAAAGAGAAAAATCATTTTGCATTGCCGGAAACTCATGCAAAATGTAACCTGATGTCAAGTTTTGGACATGTTTGATAATGATTTAGTTGCCACACTTGGGATTGCTGTTGCTCAGTGTTGTTTCAAGCGTTGCTCACCGACATTGCATGTATCCCTTTAATCTTTCATCCAGCTCTTAGCAAACAAATAAAAAAACAGTGATAGGAACCACAGTGTGTTGACCCCACGAGGACTTTGCACCAACCCCTGCAGACCAAAAGGCGTCTCTTCACGCCAAATTACTTTTAAACAATAACACATGGACGTGACGTTTGTTCACTTATGTAGTTGGACATTAATGACAATTATACATTATGCATTCCTCCAAGGATTATTTTTAATAGAGTGAGGGTTAAAGAACAAAAAGTTCCCAAGACGTTCCTTTCTTCAAAACAGAATCACAGATAAGTAATAGAATAGAATAGAATAGATTAGAAGATACCTTTATTGTCATTGTTACAAGATGGGTTAACATATTGTGACAACGAAATTGGGCATGACACTCCAGTTTCACACATTCACAGTGAGGTAAAAAAAAAAACAAGAAGATAAAGGAACAGAGAAGATAAGGTTATAAAACAAGGAGGATAAGGTTATAGTTACACAATGAACCTTGATTTAAATTTTGCGAGATTATATATATATATATATATATATATATATTATGCAGCACAGCGGCGCAGTTGTTAGCGCGTGTGCGGTACAGTTCTGAGGTCATGGGTTCAAATCCAGCTACCAACCTTCCTGTGCGGAGTTTGCATGTTCTCCCCGTGCTTGCGTGGGTTTCCTCCGGGCACTCCGGTTTCCTCCCACATTCCAAAGACATGCATTTCAGGTGGATTGGCCGGTCCAAATTGTCCCTAAGTGTGACTGAGCGAGCGAATTGTCTATCCCTGTGTGCCCTGCGATTGGCTGGCAACCAGTTCAGGGTGTCCCCTGCCCACTGCCTGATGATGGCTGGGATGGGCTCCAGCACCCCCGCGACCCTACTGTAATTAGTAATAGTAATTTCCTTTGTATTGTCATTCTTTGTAAATAAGCGGTGCAGATAATGGATGGTTGGATGGATATATATATTATATATACACACACATGCACTACAGTTTTGAATGTAAAATAAAAGATAATACAAGTAATTTTGTCCAACCCTTCCCTCTCTGAATACAGATGCTCCCGTACTTACGACCATTCGACTTACGTAAAACGGTAGACACGTACATTTTTTGGGGGATGTCTAAAACTATCCGGAAATTGCTGTAAGTTAGATTTTGTTCTGTATGCACCTTTTTCCAAGTACAGGAAAGTACTGTGGAGCTCCTTTCCGCCACTACTGGCATGGTGGCGCTGTGAGAGGTCACACAGCATCCACCCCGAAGAAGAAATCCGGCTTCTACTTCCTAGTTCGCGTGTAAACATAACAACGTGTACTGTATATCTAGTGCGCTAAGAACTTTGACGTTTTCATTGATCAATATCTTGTGCGTCCATTCAATATGGTTGGTGTAAAGTGTAAAGAAGAGGCGAGCCGTTTCTTATTAAATGAAAGTGCAATAAGAAACCTTGATGCGGTTGAGAAAGTGGTCTATTTTTCCGCCACTTTTTACCACGGCGTAGGAACTCGCCTAACTCTTGAAGCGCATCTTCCAAAAGTAAGTTGAACTCAACTTTTAATTATCTTTATAGAACATATCTGAACTGAAGCAACTTACGAACAAATTCTACATACGAACAATCGTCTCTGAATCTTGTACGTAAGTTGTCAAGATAATGTAAGAAGAAACCCTCTGAAATTAGCTCTTGTTTGCTCACGATCTAAATCTTCTCTCAATGGTTAACCCTAGAGTTATTTGAAGACTAATTGTTCTTAAATCTGTCAATATCAAGTAAAAGAAGTATTGTTGCTTTTGTGTAAAAAAGTTGGAAACCCTAAGAACGCTTTAAAACACCAATATAAATCCGAAACCCTCGTTTGAAACCCTAGAAATGCTTTCAATCACTAATATAAATGAGAAACCCTAGTTCGAAACCCTAGCTTGAGACCTCAAGAACTCTTTAAAAGTGAAAAAAGCCAAAACCTCAGTTTAAAACCCTAATAGAACTTCAAAATCCTAATATGAAGCAGAAACCCTTGTTTGAAACCCTAGAAATGCTTTCAACCACTAATATAAATGAGAAACCCTAGTTCAAAACCCTAGCTCGAGACCTTAAGAAAGCTTTAAAACCAAAAGAAGCCAAAACCTCAGTTCAAAACCCTAATAGAACTTTTAAATCCTAATATGAAGCAGAAACCCTCGTTTGAAACCGTAGTTCGAATTCATAAAAAACACTTTAAAACCCAAATTTGAATCCAAAACTCTAGTTTAAAACCCTACTTCAAAACCCTAAAAACACTTGTAGGAGCATAAACCCTAGTCGGGATCTCTAAAATCACCTTAAAACCTTAAAATGTATCTGAAACCCTTGTTTGAAACCTAAAAGATTTATAACCAGAATATAAAGGAGGTAAAAATAGTTTCTCATGACAGCGATAAAATGCTTAATAGTTGGAAAAGTTTAGGAGACTTAAAATTGCCGAAATAAGCCATTTATGCTGAAAAACTATTAAATATGTACAATTTATTTAACATAAAATATCATCACACACAAAATTCCACGTCCACCAAAAATAAAGCAATTTTCTGGTTTAAATATTTATTTAAAAAAAAAAAACGCAAAAATAATTTATTTTTTAAAATAAAAAAAATCTACAAAAAAAAAACAGATAAAAAACCAAGTTCATGTTTTTCACGAAGAAGGCGCTCAAAATGGGAAAAGAATGTTGCACATTTATGCTGAAAAACTATTAAATATGTACAATTTATTTAACAAAAATTTTACACACAAAAATCCACGTCCACCAAAAATAAAGCAATTTTCTGGTTTAAATATTTATTTAAAAAAAAAAAAAAAAACGCTAAAATAATTTATTTTTTAAAATGAAAAAAATCTACCAAAATAAAACACTGATAAAAAACTAAGTTCATGTTTTTCACGAAGAAGGCGCTCAAAGTAGGAAAAGAATGTTACAGGAAAAAATACTGAGAATTTTTTTTTTTATTATCTGTGAATACGCAGCACTCGACTGCAGAGCGATAAGGACACAGACTTTCACAAACAAGTACGTTCTCGATTTTATTTATCCGAGGGGAGGGGGAGGATCTGGCAAAGCAAATCAGTCGCATGTTTTCCTTTCCCCCCTGACAGGAGAAAACAGTCTTTCCTTCGTTTGTGTTGTAATTGATTCTAAGCGTGCCAACCAATGTTCCCTTTAATTTTCCTTACGGGTCTGAGCATTCACACAAAGTCGGTGAGCAACGCTTGAAACAACAGTGAGCCACCATAATCCCAAGTGTGGCATGATAATTAATGATCAAAACATGTCCAAAACTTGACATCAAGTTACATTTTGATGAGTTTCTGGCAATGCAAAATGATTTTTCTCTTTTGAATGAATTGACTCGTGTGCTATTGCAAAGGTTGTACGGCCTACAAACGTCGTTTGTTCTTACAATTCTTTCACAAGATATCCATTTCGTTTTTTTTTCCTGATATATTTTGTCGCATACTATTAACATTTTTGGGGGCTTATTTAGTCGGTTGCAAGATACAGAACTGTACTTAATCACATTTTTTAGAGGAAGTACAATGTTGGCAACAAGATTCACTTGATACAATTGGAAATTATTTGAATGTAACACAAAATCTTTTTTCTTTTTTCCGTGTTTATTTTCTACTTTTGTTTCAATTCCTTTAAAAAGAGTCTCATCGTGTACCGAGCTGTTACTTTTTTCTTTTTTTTTCTCCATTTCTTTTTTTCCTACGTTTCTTTCTTTTCTTCTGGCTTTTTTCTAAATGTTTCCTTCTTTTTTTCTCTTTGTTTTGTTTCTTTTTTTCCCAGCTCTTCACTACTTTTTTATTTTGGTATTTTTTTCTTTTTTGTTCTATTCCCCCCTTCTTCTAAGTCATTTTGTGCATAGTTTTACATAATATTTGGTCATGTTGGGATTAAAGAAGCGAAAACAACCTGAAGAGCCGTTTAGGACCCGAAAGAGCCGGTTCCTTTAAGTGAGCCAAGCCGAAGAAGCCGGTTCTCAACAAACTCTACTAACTTTACTCAACTTCGTTCTAATTCAACCTTGACTTCAAAATACCGCTTTTAGGACACAGCGTCAGGGAAAACCGTGTATTTTTACCTTCATGGCACTGTAACTTTGACTTAAGTCGCTTCTTAATTAGTAATTTTGAGCCCTCATTTTTGTGCGCTGGCTAGATTTTCTTGTGCGCTGAGAATGTGCTTAGAGGGAACACTGGTGCCAACTCTCAAAGTCCCGCATGTTTTAAAAAATAATAAGATGGCGAGAGCTCCGATTTCTTACTTTTCTCTCGACTGTACTGGTTGATGCTCTGAGACTTCTTAAATGGGAGCGAGGCTCCGGGCCAAGAACAAGTCTGAGGGGAGAACGTGCCTGTTGGGGCCCCTGAGAAAGGAAGTGGAAAGTGTGTGTGTGTGTGTAAGTGGGTGCATCACCTCCGGACACGTTTCTACTAGCAGCTGGCTGAATGTAAAACCACAAAAGAGGCGCTTGGAGCGTTACGTAATAATGTACGTAGTATCCTTTTTTGTGTACTTTCGTTTATTTTGGTTAATGGCGAACAGAAACCCCAGGAATATGAACCTAGTCGACCGGGAATAATGGAACCTGGCCACACAGGAGCTGGTTATTTTAGGCAGAAAGTACAGAAATTGTGGCCTGTCCTTTGAGATAGTTGTGATCAGGGTTGGGTAGGGTTACTTTAACTTGATCACTTTCAATGACTTTTGGATTACTACAATACCAAATATGCTCATAAAAGACAAAAGAAACTAAATATGAATAAAATGACTCCATTTTGTGCAGGCTTGGGGAGTAACGGAATACATGGAATAGCAAAAATGATGTTGGCAAGCTGTTTGGATTTATTTTCATGTTGTTTCTGTCGCATTTGATGTTAGTTTTGCCGGAGATCAAAGAGATCAAGGCCAGGAGAGAAAGCTTACCACCTGTTGTGAGTCATAATTGTATTCATATTCATAGAATTACAAGTCGCTAGCCGGGACTGGAGAGCAAAGGCGGTGTCAAGTTCGGAAATGAGGTCGGCAACAGGAAGCAGGCGGGAAACGGGGCAAAACAGATCGGATAACAGGCAGGTAGAACGGGGCAGAGTCAGGTCCGCAAACAGGTTGGCAATGAGGATCAGGCAGAGAAAAGCAGGGCAGGAACAGAGTCTGACGTAAGAGCTTACTGAGCTGGAGGCATCAGTTCGCATAACGATCTGACGGCTTGGAAGCCGGGGGTTTAAAAAGAGCACATCAGCCAATCAGCTGTCCGGGGTGTTGGCGCCAATCAAGCAGTCGCAGGTGCTCTGAATCTGCAATCATGACACACACTAGACACAAATTTCCTCTCTCAGCCCTGCTCTCGACAATAGTCGCCTGGGGATAATGGATCAGGACAAAACAGTGCAATTTGTTTTAAGTAGTTCACAGGGGCACGCTTTAGTTGCCCGGACTCTGCAGGTTGCAGTTTTCGACAACAGTGAACAGGGGATAACGGATTGCAGCCACAACAGTGAATTTCATTTTAAGTAAGCCAGAATGGCACAACTCTTGAAAAAGGGCCTTCTGCTGGTCCTCGCTTGCAGCAATATAGGACTTGGGATAATGGATTGCTGCTGTGCGAGTGCAGTTGATTTTAAGCGGAACTACAGTAATGGCTAAAAAGAGCAGCCAGGCCTGACAAAAATACACTCTGCCAGTCCCGTTTCGCAGCAATATGCTATTGGTGATAACACATCTCGGCACATGCCTCAGAGATTCGACCCAAGAAACAAATCACTAGTTTATGGTATCGAAACTAAAGGAGTGGTCAGTTGTTAATAATTGGAGGAAATATTAAATATATTACGATTTTAATGTAACGTAAAATCGGACTATAGTTGCGACTTTCAAGCCCGCGGCCTATCATTATTTCTAACGGCCGCCAGGGGGCGCCTGAGCAGGAAAGGTAAGAGTGAGACCAGTGGAATATGTGTTGAGGAAGACAGAGGTTTCGTATAACTTCGCGCCACCTGCATGAATAAAAATAGCATGAACAGACCCTCGTCATAGAATGGAGCAGTAACTATCATCCATCCATTATCTGCACCGCTTATCCTCAGTAGGGTTGCGGGGGTGCTGGAGCCCATCCCAGCCGTCCTTGGGCAGTGGGCAGGGGACACCCTGAACTGGTTGCCAGCCAGTAGCAGGTTACACAGAGACAGATAACTCACTCGCTCATTTACACCTAGGGACAATTTGGACCGGTCAATTAACCTGACCTGCATGTTTTGGGAATGTGGGAATGCCCGGAGGAAACCCGCGCAAGCACGGGGAGAACATGCAAACTCCACACAGGAGGTACGATCTTATGACCTCAGAACTGTGTTGAACACACGCTAACCACTGCACCGCTATGCTGCCCCACTGACTATCATATTGGGAATAATTTTGACCACGGAGGAGGAAGTCGCCTAACTCTTGAAACACATCTTCCAAAAGTAAGTTGAGCTCAACTTAATTTATCTTTATGGAACATATAATTTTATGAAAGGTTTACTGTTAAGCACAAAACAATACAGCTTACTTATACAAGCCTTAAACATACACACTATAGCACTGAAGCAACTTACGAACTTTTGAAATGAAAGTGGAATAAGAAAGCGTGATGCGGTTCAGAAATTGGTCGGAACCCTTTTTTTTCGGCCACTTTCTACCACAGAGGAGTATCTCTTGAAGCTCATCTTCCAAAAGTTAAACCTAACTTTATAGAGCATTTTATTTTATGAAATGATTATTTTTTTAGTACAAAACGATACAGGTTACAAGCCTTAAACATACTTAAATAAACCTGAAACATACAAAATATAGCACTGAAGCAACTTACAAACAAATTCAACTTACGAACGTTCGTAAGTTGGGCAGCGTCTGTACATCAAAAGCCTGAAACAGTTGCCCTCCTCGATGTGTTCCTGATGCCGTTGCTTTCATTTTATTTTTCGTTGCCTGCGTGTTTTTAAGTACTTAACAAACTGCATAAGTCGAGCGAGGCGGGCAGCTCATTGTCTTTGTTTGCATATGTACCCTATGCTGTCGTCTCACAATATTCTCCTGAGCATTTTTGTGAGGTACGATTTTTTTATTTTACGTATGCACTTCTTGTAAAACAATAAAGTACAATTTATTTTCACATCTAATTAAAAATTATAGATGTATTAGTCCAGGTCAGTTAATAAAGGTTTTGGTCTCAGGGCGACGTGGTAGCAGAAGGTTTTGGCATCAAAGAACCAGCAAGCAACTGTTGATGACAGCTGCCGTCGGCACCGGTCGATAAAAGGTTACCAAAAAATAAATGAGACGTTACTTTGTTAGTCGTTGACTGAGCCTTTTTTTAACCCCGCTAACGATGACAACACGGTTATAACATAGTAGTAACATAGTAATAACACAATCAGTTGTTATTTAAGAAATCCATCTCAAACTAGTAGCCGTCTCCCCATAATCGGTAACAAAAAAGTAGCTCTTTGTTTCAAAAAGGTTGGTGACCTCTGAAATAGGAGATGCCTCCTTTAAACCGAACATATTTAAAAAAGGAACAGGAAATGGCCCAAAATACAAGGGTCAACAACTGTTATGAAGCTAGCTGCCTGTTTTTGTTACCGATTAGCATGTCAGGCTACCAGTTTTATATGCATTTCCTAAATACCGTAAATTCCGGGCTATAGAGCGCACCAGATTATAAGCCGCACCCATCACATTTTAAGAGGAAAACCGATTTTGTACTTACACAAGCCTTACATAAGCCGCATGCGCCCACATAAAAACATGTAACACAATCACAAAATTAGCCCAAACCCAGATTTGAGTCCAGAGATTGTAACTTAATATAAAGTGCACAGTCCAAAAACCACAGCCGGCAAAATGAACAGAAAATGATACCGGTACTTAACGTTTGATGCAGACCTGCATAGTCCCGTTGAAACTAATCCAAGGAAAAAAAGTCTATATTTCCAAAGGTAAGGGTGGGAAAATTATATATCCACTATTGTCCGCCGTGACAACAGGTCTCACTCACCTTTACCTCACTTCCTGTCAGCCTGCATTTGCTCTGCCCCTCTTCTTTAATTCGCAAAACATATCAGAAGAAGTGTCTCAAATAAATACATTACAAAAATATACAGGTGCAAATACATATTATACATCGGTTACACATATTTACAAAGAAAGGCGGTACACCGAGAGTTTTCAAAGCTTTAATAATATTTATTATTACTTTCAACCCAAACCGTGCCTGTGAAGGGTAGCAAAACGCTACTAGCAACATGCTCGCAAGACAGTCTACAGCTCTGTTAAAAAAAACATACCGTACTTGTAGAAACCACGGTAAACTGTCCTTATCTTCCTCCTTGTACCTGACGTCATCAAAGTCGTCTTCCCCATCATGGGAAAGAGGCTTTGTCATATAGATGTCGTCCCACGCTCCCATATTCAAAAACACGCTAGCAACACGCTCGCAAAGTGAAGTAGCTCTGTTTCCTTCTTTATCGGACTGCCCGTTTGCTTTTAGCTTGAAAGCCACGTCATGTGCCTTTCTTTTTGCAATTTGCATGATGAGGATATGGCTACGCTAATTTAATTTGTGCACAAGCTAAGAAGTTGCAGTCTTCCTCGGCGCATATATTCCACCGGTCTAAATCTTATCTTTTGTACTCGAGCGCCGCTGGCGGCCGTTAGAAAAATGACATAAATTGGCCGCATCACTGAATAAGCCGCAGGGTTGAACGTTTGGGAAAAAAGTAGCGGCTTATAGTCCGGAATTTACGGCATCAGGTTATGTTATGTGAATATTGTGTCCTTACCAGGTTGTTGTAAGTATTCTAAGTTTAAAATCGAACGATTTAAGATTCAAGATTCAAATTGTTTATCGTTACACGCACAGTAAGAAACCACAATTCCCTGCCCAATGACATTTTTTTTTTTTGCTGTCCACACAGTTGCCAGCGTAAAAATAGAAACGAGGAAACTATATACAGTGGAACCTCGGTTTTCGAACGCGTCTCAGTTCGAACAAATCAGAGTCCGTCCAAAAATCTCGAGAAATTCTTGCTTCGTTGTTCGGTCAAAAAATCGGAGTTCGAACGCCGGTAATGCGTCAGTGCGTACGCTAGGGTGCGATGCTGAGCGGCGTACGGGTGTTTTAGCCCCTTATTATGCCTCCGAAGAAAGTCAAGCAAGCAGCAAAGTTGCTACAGGTGAAAAAAGAAGAGTAGTGCGTACAACTATTGCATTTAAGAAAGAAATAATAGCAAAATATGAAGGAGGTGTGCGAGTGTCTGATCTTGCTAGGGAATACGGTATTTTAAGAGAAAAGAACATCCTTCCAAACAATAATTTTCCTTCCTCCTCCATCCTTCTCACCGTGCACCTGCGCCTTCTGCTGACCACCACAAAGGTAAGAAATCCTATTCATAATTCTTTATGCTTTTTTTTTTTTTTTTTTTTTACACGTTCATGTTAGCGTCATCTTTCGTACGGAAGATTACGCTAACGCGAACGTACGATTAGCCCGGGTTAGCTTTATGTTTACGTTAAACATTCAAGGTAAACATTCAGGGTGTTGGAACGGATTAAAACGATTTACATTATTTTTAATGGGAAAAATGATTTCGGTGATCGAACAAATCGGTTTTCGAACAGGACTCCGGAACGGATTATGGTCCAGAACCGAGGTTCCACCGTACATGTAGACATAAAAGAATATTATGAACTTTAAAAGATAAAAAGAGATTAACTTGAGTTGAGTAAAGGCAAAGATAAAAATAAAGATAAAACACAAGATTAACTCAAGACTAAAATCGCGTCTTGAACTGGCCACACCACAATTAACTCAGATTTCCACATCCAGAAGACATCTAGAGTGAGGGGTCTTCTTCTTTTATGGAGATCACCCGGATTTTTGTTCCTGATTCGCGCAAATGGCTACCAGTTTGATATGCGTTTCTAAAATAACAACTTACCGTGTTGTTACCGTGTTATTACTATGTTATTACCATGTTGTAATTAATAGAAGGTTAAAATAGACTCAGACAACCACTAAAATATCTGACTTTTGTTAAGTCACAGAGTGATTTACATATATATTATATGTTAATGTTAAAAATTGATCGTGTATTCATGTCAATCATTTCCAATGCCGGTTAGAAATTAAACTTCCAAGAAAATCACAATGAGGCATCACCCGAGAGCTATATTCAGAACCAGTCTGCCGGCTGCTCAAGCATGTGTCAAACCCATGGCCCGCTGGCCAAATGCGGGCCACCGTATACTTTTATGTGGCTGGCAAGACAATGCTGAGAGAAGCACAAGAGAAAAATGACCTACAATTTGAAATATAGCCACAGGATGTTGCCAAAGCCGGGCGCCACTCGCAAAGCACCCACTGCACCTGTATTTGCCGACAACCATGAATCAACCAGAGTACATCGAGGAAACCCATCCGGTCACGGACGAAAAATATAAAATAAAAATAAATAAGAAATAAAGTAGAAGAGATACATTCTCATAGTCAGGTTAAATTTTCATATAAAAATAAAAAGAAGACTTTTAAATCATTTAATCAATTATTTAGAGTTGGCTGAGATAAACAAACTGTAGTGGAAATGAATTTAATTGTTGTTTTCCTTAATAAAAGCGACGAAATATTCAATCTTAGTGGAAGATAATTGCGGCTGAGTGGTTAGCATGGCTAGTTCTGAGGTCATGGGATCAAATCTAGCTACCAGCCTTCCTGTGCGGAGTTTGCATGTTCTCACTGTGCTTGCGTGGGTTTCTTTCAACATTCCAAAAACAAGCATGTCAGGTTGATTGGCCGGTCCAAATTGTCCCTAGGTAGGAAGATAGCTGGGATGGGCTCCAGCAACCCCGTGGCCCTACTATGGATAAGCGGTGCAGATTTTATGCGTGTTTTTGCTGACACTCTACGGCACAGGTGTCAAACAGTGGTTAGCGCGTGTGCGGCACAGTTCTAAGGTCTTGGGAACCTCCTGTGTGGGTTCAAATCCAGCTACCGGACTTCCTGTGCGGAGTTTGTATGTTCTCCCCGTGCGTGGGTTTCCTCTGGTTTCCTCCCACATTCCAAAGACATGCATTTCAGGTGAATTGGCCGATCCAAATTGTCCCTAGGTGTGAATGAGTGAGCGAGTTGTCTGTCCCTGTGTGCCCTGCCATTGGCTGGCAACCAGTTCAGGGTGTCCCCTGCCCACTGCCGGATGATTGCTGGGATAGGCTCCAGCACCCCCGCGACCCTACTGAGGATGAGCGGTGCAGCTAATGAGATGAGATAGTTATTATTTTATTATTATTTCTTAGACCCGCGAAGCTCTGAACCCGCGAACGTGGAACCGCGAAGTAGCGAGGTCCCACTGTATAGCCCCCTCCCGGAGTTAAAAGGAGTTTGACTGTATTACAGGGCTGCCTGGTGCCCGTGAGCAACGCTTAATCCGCGGGTATCGAACCGCAATGAAAGGGGATCCACTCATTTCATTTCCAACATGGACATGAACAAAAGTTGGCTGGACTTTACCTGGAGCGTTGCAGCTCCACCGCGGAGTTGGCGACCTCCGCGGGGTAGTTATGCGGTCCCTGCCTGGGGTACACCGCGGGCGAGACCCCCGGGGTGTACGTTTGCAATCTCCCGCGGGCTGACGGTGCAGACAGCGGCGTTCCGGGCGTGGGAAAACCCGGGGTTAGCGGTTCGCTCTCTCCGGGTTCCGAAGCGACGGACCCGGCTGAAGCGACCGAGCTGGTCCGGCTGCTCGCCAGGAGAGCCTGGTTGGGTAAGGCGGTGGCGGCGGCGGGCGAGGAGGCGGCGAAGGTGGCGACGCTCGGCTCCACGCGGGGTTCCGACTCTTCCCCTGCGGCAGTGTCCTCCGGCGGCTGCACGGGTCTCCCGTCCAGGGAGATGTTGGTGAGGAAGGAGAGCGCCGCCTGCCTCCGCCTGGGGTCCATGCGCTTCCGCGCCTGCGAGTTGTTGATGTGGTGGCCGTGCAGAAGCGTGGCCGCGGTGGTGTTGCTGGTGCTCGCGGCCGCCGCCATGCTCCTTCCTTCCTCCCTTCCTTCCTTCCTTCCTCCTCACCTCCAACGCATCAAAACCTACTTCCGATGATTTCTTGGGTGGGTTTTGTTGCAAAGGCCTTTGGACACTGTTGGTCTTTTTAAGTGCACGCGTGGAAGTGGGTTGAAAACAGCCAGGTCACGTGCTTGCAGTATTGTGGAATAGTGATGTGTGGTTCGCGGACGAAACGGCTCTGAGAGCAGACTCTTGAAAGGGTTGGGATTTCAATATCAAAATGTACCGTTTACCGAATTGGTCGAATTAGCAGGGTTGGGTTACTTTAACTGGATTAGTTTCAATCGCGGAACTTGAAGTCGGGATTGGGTTAATTTTTTTCCCCCACCCATACCTTTGGAAATATACACTTTTTTCTTTGGATTACTTTCAACGGGACCCGGACTCTGCAGGTCTGCATCAAACCTTAAGTATCGGTATCATTTTCCGTTCATTTAGCCGGCTGTGATTTTTGGACTGTGGACTTTAATGAAGGACATTTAGTTTTCAATCGCGGGACTTAAAGTCGAGTTTGGGTTAATTTTGTGTTTGTGTTACATTTTTAAATGTGGGCGCATGCGGCTTATACACAGGTGCGGCTTGTGTAAGTACAAAATCAGTTTTCCTCTTAAAATGTGGTGGGTGCGGCTTATAATCAGGTACGCTCTATAGTCCGGAATTTACGGTACTTTCATTTACTTTTGGATGGATGAACAAAGTATCTATCTATCTATCTATCTATCTATCTATCTAAAAGACAAAAGAAACTAAATTTGAATCAAATGATGACTCACAACATGTGGTAAGCTTTCTCTCCTGGCTTGGATCTCTTTGATCCCCGGCAAAACGAACATAAAATGCGACAGAAACAAAAAGAAAATAAATTCAATTACTTTTGGATTACTCCGATACCAAATATGCTAATAAAAGACAAAATAAACTAAATATGAATCAAATGATGACTCACAACACGTGGTAAGCTTAACTCTCCTGGCTTTGATCTCTTTGATCTCCAGCAAAACTAACATAAAATGCGACGGAAACAAAAAGAAAATAAATTCAATTACTTTTGGATTACTCCGATACCAAATATGCTAATAAAAGACAAAATAAACTAAATATGAATCAAATGATGACTCACAACACGTGGTAAGCTTAACTCTCCTGGCTTTGATCTCTTTGATCTCCGGCAAAACTAACATCAAATGCGACAGAAACAAAATGAAAATAAATCCAAACGGCTTCCCAACCTCATTTTTGCCGTTCCGTGTATTCCGTTACTCCCCAAGCCTGCACAAAATTTAGTAATTTTATTCATATTTAGTTTATTTTGTCTTTTATTAGCATATTTGGTATTGGAGTAATCCAAAAGTAATTGAAAGTAATCAAGTTAAAGTAACCCTACCCAACCCTGCGAATTAGTTATCTGACTGCATTAACCAAACACAACCTACATTCACCCAAAAATGTATGCGCACTCGTTTCTTGAGGGAAAAGATGAACAGGAAGTTGACATTTCCACACTTTCTGAGAATTAAATTGTAGGAAACCTCTGATGCGCACACTTTTTTGTTATTTTTTCTCTCTTTTCCCCCTTTTTTCTCTTGTATTTCGTTTTTTATGTTTATTTTTCTTTTTAGGGATTTGTCGTTATTTCCTGCTTTATTTTCTCTCCTTTTTTTTACCTCTTTTCCACTTTTTTCTTCTTTAGTTTCTTTTTTTTCCCGCTTCATATTTCTCCTATTTAATTCAAATCATGCTTAATGTTACATCATATTCGGTAATCAACGTATTCAGGTAAAGACAAAAAAATTTCGAAGAGCCGACTGGTCTGTGAAAGAAAAGACTCTTTTTGGTGAGCTTAGCTAAAAGAGCCGCTTCTCTAAAAAGAGCCGGAATTCTCATCACTGGGAAGGAAGGGAGCAATTCGAAGTCTGCTCCAATCACGTGCTAGCTTCCTTTCCCCACCCCTTTTTGAGCTATTAAACACACACACAAACACGCGCGCGGACAAGTTCGCGCGCACGAGCTTTTGTTGCACCAAAAAGTAGGAGTAGAGATGAACAAGTTGTTGACATTAGCACCCCCTGGTGGTCGTTAGGAGAAGTGTTTTATGTCCAATTTGAAAATGTGCTAAGAGTCTCATGCCGAGAAATGCATTCCCTAGCTCACAGGTGTCAAACAGGCGGCCCGCGGGCCAGATCAGGCCCACCAATGGTTTAAATCCGGCCCGCAAGACAACAATGAGAGAAGCGCAAGAGGAAAATGAGCTGTAGTTTTAAATAGTTCCACCGGATGCCACCGAAGCCAGGTAACACTTGCAAAACAATTGTGGTAGTATTTCTCCATTTCTCTCTGACTCACTTCTTTTTTATTAATTCCTCCTTCTTTTTCTTTCTCCTGTTCACTCTCTCTTTCTCTCTCTTTTGCTCTTTTCTCTAGTTCTCTCTCATTCCCTCTTTCTTTTTCTCTGTCTTGCTCTCTTTCTATTTTCTCTCTCTAATTTACACTTTAATTCTCTTTCTTTCTATTTTTATCTTTCTTTCTCACTCCTTTTTCTTTCCCTTTTTGACTTCTCTCTCCCTCTCTCACCTCGCTTTGTCTCTTTTTCTCCTGCTGACTCTTTCTTTTTGACGTTTCACTACTCTTATTCTTTTTATCTTTCTCTTTTTTCACTTTCTTTTTCTCTCTATATTCATTTCCCCCTTCTTCTCCATTCATATCACTATTCTGCTCTCTCTTTCTCTCTCTTTTTCTCTTTTCTCTATTTCTCTCTCACTCTCTTTCTTTTTAACTGTCTTGCTCTCTATTTTCTCTCTCTAATTTACACTTTAATTCTCTTTCTTTCTATTTTTATCTTTCTTTCTCACCCCTTTTTCATTCCTTTTTTGACCTCTCTCTCTCTCTCTCTCTCTCTCACCTCATTTTGTCTCTTTTTCTCCTGCTGACTCTTTCTTTCTGTCGTTTCACTTCTCTTATTCTTTTTATCTTTCTCTTTTTTCGCTTTCTTTTTCCCTCTATATTCATTTCCCCCTTCTTCTCTATTCATATCTCTATTCTGCTCTCTCTTTTTCTCTCACTGTTACTCTGTCTCCCTTGTTCTCCCTATCTGTATCTCTCTTTCCCTCAAAAGTGATTTGAAATACTAAAAAAGCTGAAAACCCCTACAGTAATACTTCAAAACTATGATAATCATAAAACTATTAATAATACAAAAAAAAAAAAGAAAATACTACACGTACACAAAAAAAAATCTACTTCCGAAATACAACAAAAGTACTACAGAAATACTAAAAAAATACTACTATGGAAATACTAAATAAAAACGACTTCAGAAATACTATAAAAATAGTACAAAAATAAAACTACAGAGATAATACAAAAACACTTTAAAAATAATACAACAGTAATACTACAAAAATACTACAATCATAAAACTGATAATAATACAAAAATACCATGAAAATACTACATTTACACAACAAAAAACCTTCTCTCGAAATACAACAAAAGTACCACAGAAATACTAAAAAAAAATACTACTATGGAAATACTACATAAAAACGACTTCAGAGATACTACAAAAATAGTACAAAGCACTTTAAAAATAATACAACAGTAATACTACAAAAATACTACAATCATAAAACTGATAATAATACAAAAATACAATGAAGATACTACATATACACAACTAAAATCTACTTTCCAAATACAACAAAAATACTACAGAAATACTAAAAAAATACGACTATGGAAATACTACATAAAAACGACTTCAGAAATACTACAAAAATAGTACAAAACACTTTAAAAATAATACTACAGTAATACTACAAAAATACTATATTCATAAACTACTATCAATACAAAAATACAATGAAAATACTACATATACACAACTAAAATCTACTTTCCAAATACAAGAAAAATACTACAGAAATACTAAAAAAATACTACTATGGAAATACTACATAAAAACGACTTCAGAAATACTACAAAATAATACAAAACACAAAATACTATGACAATACTACATATACACAACAAAAAATGTACTTTCGAAATGCAACAAAAATAGTACCACAACAAAAACTGCAGAGACAGTACCAAAACACTTTTAAAAAATAATACAACAGTAATACTACAAAAATACTACAATCATAAAACTGATAATAATACAAAAATACCATGAAAATACTACATTTACACAACTAAAAATCTTCTTTCGAAATACAACAACAGTATTACAAAAATACTTAAAAATACTTCTACGTAAAGACTACATATAAACGACTTCAGAAATACTTCAAAAATAGTACAAAAATACTTTAAAAATAATACTACAGTAATACTACAAAATATTATAATCACAAAACAACTAATAAAAAAACACTTTAGAAATACTACAAAAATAGTACAAAAGGTACTAAAACACAATTTCTTTCATTTCTGCATCAGAGGTCTCAAACAAGAATTTACTTTTCAGAAAGTGCAATTGACCCATTGTCCGCTAGACGCCGCTGTTGGACAACGTATTGACTCACGCTGCAGTGCGGTAGGGGCTTGATATTGACTCAAAACATTTTTTTATTTCAGCCTGTAGCACTCCTGAAAACCGCTAGGCGGCGTCAGCCATAAAGGGAGAGTGTATAAACGGCTCTGAGCGCCATTAAATTACAACAACTCAAAGCGTTTTCAATTTCAGCCCGCAGTACCATAGAAAACCGGTAGGTGGCGTCAGCCATGAGGGGACAATGTGTTTTTGACTTTAAATTTGTTTTTCTGTAAATATTTTACTTATTCCTTTAAAATACTTTAAAAAACCTGAAAAACCCCTCAGTAATACTTCATAACTACGATAATCATAAACTACTAATAATACAAAAAAAATCTATGATAATACTACATATACACACCTTAAAATACACTTTCGAAATACAACAAAAGCACTACAGAAATCCTAAAAAATACTACTATGGAAATACTACATAAAAACGACTTCAGAAATACTATAAAAATAGTACAAAAATAAAACTACAGAGATAGTACCTAAACACTTTAAAATAATACTACAGTAATACTACAAAAATACTACAATCATAAAACTGATAATAATACGAAAATACTATGAAAATACTACATATACACAACAAAAAACCTACTCTTGAAATACTACAAAAGTATTACAGAAATACTAAAAAAATACTATTATGGAAATACTACATAAAAATGACTTCAAAAATACTACAAAATAGTAATACTTTAAAATAATACTACAGTAATACTACAAAAATACTATAATCATAAAACTACTATCAATACAAAAATACAATGAAAATACTACATATACACAACTAAAATCTACTTTCCAAATACAACGAAAGTACTACAGAAATACTAAAAAATACTACTATGGAAATGCTACACAAAAACGACTTCAGAAATACCACAAAATAGTACAAAACACTTTAAAAAATACTATAGTAATACTACAAAAATACTATAATTATAAAGCTAC